>NC_081318.1:64231546-64534576 GCF_026419965.1 Kogia breviceps | reverse complement strand
TCATTTGTTAAATATGAAGAAGGAAGAGAAAAGGTGATGAAACAAGGAACATGAGAAGAATGGAAACAGGTGCTGTCAGGAATGAAGTTCAAGTTTCACATCAAAAAACACAGCAAGGGGTTTCCCTGGTGGCGCAGTGGTTGAGAGTCTGCCTGCCAATGCAGGGGACACGGGTTTGAGCCCTAGTCTGGGAAGATTCCACATGCCACGGAGCAACTGGGCCCGTGAGCCACAACTACTGAGCCTGTGCATCTGGAGCCTGTGTTCCGCAACAAGAGAGGCCGTGACAGTGAGAGGCCCGTGCACCGCGATGAAGAGTGGCCCCCACCACTCGCTGCAACTAGAGAAAGCCCTCGCATAGAAACGAAGACCCAACACAGCCAAATAAATAAATTAATTAAATTTTTTTTAAAAAGCAAACAAATAAATCAAAAAATAAAAAGGTAAAGAAAGAACCACAGTGTCTTTTATTGCTGTGGAATTACCCCAGAAGCCAAATTTGAAATTTTCAACGTTAATAATTTTCTTTCAGATTAAAATGGAAAGGAGACCCAGACCGTTAAAATTATAAAACAAAGTACAGCCTTATTTCCTCTACTCTCACTAAAATTAGATTATGACCTAGTAAGATCTAACTTAACTGACTCTGCATTGCCCAAGCAGTTAAAATTAGCAAAAACTAATGGTTAACATACATATTTTCAGATTAAAGATAATTCAGATTTCAATGAAGTAGGTACTAGCCTTAGAAACACAAGAGGAATGTTAAGGGTAATAAAACTCATTTAAGAGTTTAAATATATCTTAACTCATAGAACAATACAGCCATGAAGAAAAAAATGAACTGAATTACTACAAAAATTATAATAAAACAAAGTATGACAAAAACTACCATCCCAATCTATTGGGTGAGCCAAAAGTTTCATTTGTTTTTTTCCATAAGATGGCTCTAGTAGCACTTAGTTGTTTTTAACTTTATTCAAAACAATTTTGTTAGAGTGTATGTGACCACTGTCATATCAGTGTGCATTTAAAAAAAAAAGACATCAAAATTGGTGAATTTTTTTTTTTTTTTTTTGCTGTACGCAGCCTCTCACCGTTGTGGCCTCTCCCGTTGTGGAGCACAGGCTCCGGACGCGCAGGCTCAGCGGCCATGGCTCACGGGCCCAGCCGCTCCGCGGCATGTGGGATGTTCCCGGACCAGGGCACGAACCCATGTCCCCTGCATCGGCAGGCGGACTCTCAACCACTGCGCCACCAGGGAAGCCCCTAAAGTGGTGAATTTTTGTGTAGCCATTTTGACACTGAAGGTGGAAGAAAAAAACCAACATTTTCAGCATATTATGCTTTATTATTTCAAGAAAGGTAAAAATGCAACTGAAACACAAAACAAGATTTGTGCATTGTAGGGAGAAGGTGCTATGACTGATTCAATGTGTCAAAAGTAGTTTGCGAAGTTTCATGCTGGAGATTTCTTGCTGGACGATGCTCCATGGTCTGGTAGATCAGTTGAAGTTGACAGCGATCAAATTGAGATATTAACTGAGACCGTTATACCATGCAGGAGATAGGCAACATACTCAAAATATGTCAAGCATTGAAAATCATTTGTCCCAGCTTGCTTATGTTCATCACTTTGATGTTTGGGCTGCACATAAGTCAAGCGAAAAAAACCTTCTTGACCATATTTCCACATGCGATTCTCTACTTAAACGTAATGAAAACGTTCCGTTTTTAAAATAAATTGTGATGCGCGATGAAAAGTGGATACTGTACGATAATGTGGAATGGAAAAGATCGTGGAGCAAGCGAAATGAACCACCACCAACCACACCGAAGGCCGGTCTTCATCTAAAGAAAAAGATGTGTATATATGCTGGGAATGGAAGGGAGTCCTCTATTATGAGCTCCTTCTGGAAAACCAAAGGATTAATTCCAACAAGTACCGCTCCCAATTAGACCAACTGAGAGCAGCACTTGACGAAAAGCGTGCAGAATTAGTCAACAGAAAACACATAATCTTCCAGCAGGATAAAGCAAGACCACATGCTTCTTTGATGACCAGGCAAAAACTGTTACAGCTTGGCTGGGAAGTTCTGATTCATCTGCCGTATTCACCAGACATTGCATCTTCAGATTTCCATTTATTTAGGTCTGTACAAAATTCTCTTAATGGAAAAAATTTTGATTCTCTGGAAGACTGTAAAAGGCACCTGGAACAGTTCTTTGCTCAAAAAGATAATAAGTTTTGGGAAGATGGAATTATGAAGTTGCCTGAAAAATGGCAGAAGGTAGTGGAACAAAAGGGTGAATACGCTGGTCAATAAAGTTCCTGGTGAAAATGAAAAATGTGTCTTTTATTTTTACTTAAAAAACCGAAGGCACTTTTTGGCCAACCCAATAAATAAGGCTTTGACATTTTGTACATAAAAATAATGTAACTAAGCCAAGTTACCACTAATATCTGATGACTGTTACTCTAAAATATTAAATATGAATGATTTTAATTAAAATCTGTAGATTCTCTATTCTCTACACTTATGTAAAGGGCATACTATGTCATAAGCATGGAGCCTGGGACTGGGAATATTAAAATTAACTTAATTATTAAGATACGGTACTTATACACTAAGAATCATGGGTGGAACAAGAAATACAGAGTAAATATAAATGACTGAGAAGCCCTCATTCCAGAGAAAAACAGGCGATCATTTTAGATAAGAGCAAGTTAAAGTTAAAGGAAGATGGCACGAAACTAACAGGAATGTTTTAGGAAGGAAAACTAGGTTATCTGGAGCTGTGAATAACTGAAATGAAGATAAAAAGACTGAGGTCAGGTTTGGAGGGCCTTAGAAGCCATGTTTTAAACTCTGGATTTACCTTGTAAGAAATGAGAAGCTTCTGGACAAATTTAAGTACAACATGAACAAATTCTTTATACAACTAGATGGAGACTGGTGACATTCAAACTGGTAAAGGTGCTGGTTACTCTAACAGACGAAGAGGGAGCTAATGAAGGCATATAACTTCTATTTCTATTCATTTAATCGTCACAGCAATTCTATGAGATAGGAGCAATTACTATTCCCAGTTTATAAATGAGGAAACTAAGGCACAGAGAGTATATAACTAACTCAAAGTCAAAACTAATAACTACTGGCTGAGGATTTGAACCCAAATAATTTGGTTCCCAAATACAACTAGTTGAACCACAGTTTTGCCACTGATAAGAACTAGAGTAAAACACTGAAACTATGAAAACCAAAAGTTTTAAGAAAGAACGTTGGTCACCAATGGTAAATGCTGAAATGAGACCAAATACGAAGAGTACATAGAAAATTAAAAGGCCATTGAATTTAGCAATTCAGAGTTTGCCAGTGACTTCTTCAATGAAAACAATAATTTTTGCCTCTGTAATCAACCACCAAACATATATCAAGGTTCAATCACCAAACATGTATCCAACTTCCTCAAGGTCTGAAACACCATATAAAAGGTTACAACATCGACAAGCAGCTTCAACATGCTTGAAAATTTGCATTCTCAATACTTAAAAATTAACAAAATACAGTCTCTGTAAAACAAATTATGTTTTTAAATCAACAGAAGAATTTGACATATACTAATAAAGCAAAATAACATTTTTATATTATGCTAATGCAAAAATGTAAAATAAAAATTATTTTTAAATGACATAGTAACTCAGATCTTTAAAAATATTTCAAGCAAAACTGCACAAAGATCATCTAAAGGGCAAAGACAAATAATATGCACTGCCTGCCTAAATAATGTATGAGATATTAGTTGGTTATGTCATAATAACATATCATATTAGTTTTTTAGACATAAAAATCACAACATATAAAAATTAAAATTTCAATTTTGCAAAAAGTACCATTAGCAAGCAAAGTACACATACAAACACACACACAAAATACCTGAAAGAAAAGATCTGCAACTTATACAAAGATATGTGATAAACTCATTTTTAAAAAAGAGAAAACATCTCAATAAATAAAGAGGCACAGGATTTGGAAAGATAACACATGGATGAGAAAATCCAGGTGGCTAATCAATATATGAATAAACACTCAACCTCACAGGCAGTCACAAAATAAAATCAAAATGTCAATTTCTACCCACCAGACTGTCAAAAACGTATGCAATAACATCTTCACACAATAATGTCTATTGGGAAATGAAATAACAGTATCCATTAAAATGTAAAATATGCATATACTTTGGTCTAGCAAACTCAGTTTGGGATAGAAATCAAACAGAAAAAAACCCATGAATTTCCACTTATAGGGAAATACTACAATTAATTACGGTACATTCACATTATTTTGTAGCTACTTAAAGACTGGCTTAGTTCTACATTTACTGAAAAAGTCCATTATGTGTTCTCAAGTTTACAAAAAAAAACAAAACAAATTTCAGAGTAAAGCCTACAAAAGCTATAAAAGAGAGAGAGGGAGGAGGCCAGCCAATGGGGCCCTGAACTTTTTGTTTGCACATAGAAGAAAGAAGTATGGATGATTATACATTAAACTATGTCTGTTACCCCAAATGGATAGGGTTTTGAATAAGTAGGGTGAAAATAACATTCCTCTATATACTTATTTAAGTGACTACAAACAACATATATTGCTTTGGTACTTAAAAAACAATCTGATAAACTAATAAATGCATTCTAAATCCAGTATGACAGTATCTCCAAAATAAAAGGCTATCTGTATATGCAAAACATTTGTTTTACTAATGGTTTTTATTTTTTCCAGTATATATGTGTATTGTATGTGTGTATATATTTTCTTCCTGAACATGTTTAACTTTTGTAATTTTTTTTTTTTTTTTTTTTTTTTTTTGCGGTATGCGGGCCTCTCACTGCTGTGGCCTCTCCCGTTGCGGAGCACAGGCTCCGGACGCACAGGCTCTGCGGCCATGGCTCACGGGCTTAGTTGCTCCGCGGCATGTGGGATCTTCCCGGACCAGGGCACGAACCCGTGTCTCCTGCATCGGCAGGCGGATTCTCAACCACTGCACCACCAGGGAAGCCCTGTAATTATTTTTAACTACAGTTTTAGCAAATAGTAATAGCTATGGAAATAGCATCCTATAAAGTATCTTTTTATATCTTACTTACGTAATGTTACAATCCCCAAAAACAACCATAAATTGTGCTATTTTAGGTCAAATAATTCTGCACAGATCTCTGCTTGAATCTACCTACTGCCATAAAAGGACTTCCCATCTTCCTGAGTATGCTTACAAAGTCTCTTTTCTCTTCTGGAATGTCTTGCTCCATTCTTCCCTACTTGCTTAAATTAAACCTACCTATTATTTTACAACTTCATTGGTTTTATTGCTTACCACTGTTTTGTTTTGTTTTTCCCCAATTATCTTTCCGGGTAATCCTATACTGAGTTCCCATTATGTGAGAATTTTCATAAAACACATTATTTCTATGTAACAAATTTCTGTGGCTTTCTGGTCCTGATGATGGAGAGAATGGGTGGGTGGTGGGACGGGGGGAGGAAGGGAAGGAGGAGGAAGGGAAGGAGGAGAAAGGAAGAAGGAAGAGGGAAGGAGGGTGAGAGGGAGGGGAAGAAAGGAAAAAAAAAGGAAGAAAGAGAAAAAGGAAAGAAAAATAAAGGTATTTGTTCAGTAAGGTATACTTTAATTATATCACTAACAAGCCCCTAAGTCACTTTTAGTTGAAAACATATATCCACACCATATATCCATACCATGTATCCATAGGTGCAAAAAAGCTTTGTACTACTTTTACGTGGGACAACTTTATGACTTCATTCCCAATAGAAATGTGTCCTCTCAAAGTTAACAGGCATTGATCTTTTAGACCAGTGATATTCATACTTTGTTTCTCTGTAAAGTCAGCTCTAGTAATATATATCCAAAGCAACAATAAAAAGTAGGTCACTTTCTGGGTTACATGTAATACATGCACTCTATGTAATTACTGAACAAAGCTTTCCTATTTATTGACATGTCACTTCTGATCAAGAGTTACTAGGAAGAAAAAAGAAGAGGGGAGAACAATGGAGGAAAAAATTAACTTTAAAAAACAAACAACACTGTTTTAAAGATATAATAAAACTAAATGATTTGTCTATCACAGTTAACATAAAATGTTAAGGGGTAAAAGCCACGTTCCTAAAACACATTTACCTTATTTATTTTGAAAACAGATTCCTGTAATACAGTTCAGTGCTTGGTCACTCTTCCCCTACGTTCCTATCCTAAACTTTGGTTTCTTTTCAATGAAAAAAAGGAGTCAGCAAAACAAAATGCCCCCATTAAATCATTCTGCAACATTTTGTGTCAAAAAAGTAATGGGAAATGCACACATCAGGGAAAGGTTACTGTTCTGCCAGAACATCTTTTCACTTGGTTCATAGCTCATCCTTCTACATAACCGTGCAGGCACTACTGATGGTTTTTTCTCTCAGTTTAATGTGGCATTTGAAGGATTATGGCATTTTCAGGAAACCACAGTGCAGTGATTTTAGTGGTTATCTGACTGAAAGTGATACTGTGACTTAGAATAACTGTGCTGTTTATGTGCAATGGTGAAAGTCAGCTACCAAGTCATTTCACAATGTCAACCTAATTCTTGATTGTGTATTTTCTTACAGGAGGTCAGTCTAGAAAGTGAGGCCAGAATTGGAGAAAACTCTTTTTAAATGGGAGCCTGCTGTATACAGGTATACTATATTTAACTTTAAATCCTATTAACTACATTGTAATAGGAAGAGCTAATTCAGAAATTGATAATATTAATTCCTTCCAGTTTAGGATAAATGTAATTGCTTCCTGAAACTGTTTCACAAAAAGGATTAAAATGAAGAATTAAAAGAAAAATTAAGAATTAAAATGAAAAGAAACCATACATCATACATGTAAACCTATTAGGAGCTATAAAGCTACAGTAAATGTGAGATATGCTATAAATATCCAGATAGCATGTTATTTTTATCTACAAATATGTTTTAGTCTATTTAAAAGCTCAATCTATAATATTTTGTTTTACAGAGTTAAGAAGAAAACAAAAAACTTTTCAGATTGAAAGAAAACATTTTCTACTATAAACCATTCCTCACAAACCTACATCTCAATTAGTAAAAAATGAAAAGTGGCTGCCTTATAATTAACTCATATGTTTCTGGTAGGCTATGACCTATAAAGTATATAACTGAATTAAAATTAGAAAAAATATTATGGGTTAATAATACAATAAAAAATAGCACTGTTGGTGGGAGGTTTATGCTGTAAATTATTCAGAATCCCAGAATTTCTTTCTCTTTTTATTCATTCCTATGGTATAATAAAATCATAGAATGTGAAAATTAAAAAAGATTTTCAAATCAATCTAATACACTGCTCATTTTATGAATGAGACAACTGGTTCCCAGAAAAGTTATCTGCATCCTCATGGTTGACACAGTCTTCAACCTCCCAATTTTAGCCCTATACCTTCCCCACCATTTTTCCTGGTTAGTTACCTAATTAAGTTGTCAAGTGAGGTTCATTTTTTTGAGCCTATTAAGATAAATACTAAATGCACTACCACAAAAAAAAAAAAAGGGAGAGAAACTGTCCTTAATAAGCATGAAAATTATATTC
Source organism: Kogia breviceps (assembly GCF_026419965.1). Classification (NCBI taxonomy): domain Eukaryota; kingdom Metazoa; phylum Chordata; class Mammalia; order Artiodactyla; family Physeteridae; genus Kogia; species Kogia breviceps. Next base: position 64,526,929 of record NC_081318.1, on the reverse strand, counting down.
TTGGTTTTCCTAATTAACAACCTCTCCATATAGGTCAACAACATTAAGTAGAAAAGTAGAGTTATACTAATGACACATACCACATCTAAAGAATAAGTGAATCAGGTGAAATGAGGGAAAAAATGAGGCTTGAAATCTTCTCATTTTTATCTTGAATCATAAAATAGAGACAGAAATATGAAAGTATTGTTCAAATACGTTATAATACACACACACACACGCACGTTTTAAAACCTGAACAAGATCACTCTAAGGTTATATAATTCTGAGGTTATGTATTTCTTGAGATTTAAGTCTCTGTTTCACGTATGCTGAAGAAGGAATCAACTTGATGCAAAACTTCTCAACTAAGGAACAAACTGACATTTATTTTATGAAGATTCTGAAATAACAATGTTCTTATTTGCTAAGCTCACTAAATTTCAAAGGACCGCAATTCTTTGTCTATTATCTTGTATTGTTCTATTCATTTAAATGACCTCTTTTCTCAAAACAAAACAAAACCCTCAGATCACAGGTAATCAAGAGGCTGACTATCCGTGAGGTATATCTATTCTCCAAATTTAATCTACCAAATGTAATTACACTGTGCTGTCATCTTCCTCCCCCAACAACTGGTGGTTAATGCAAATACTCACCTCTCTAAAATTTCACATCATTGTGCCTATATACTCAGATTTCTTCATCTATAATTAGAGCTATGTGTGTTGTTCCTCAAGACAGAGGGACTACAAAAACATTCAGTAAATAGATGATCACAATTAAAATTACTTGTGACCAAAAAGGTAAAAATATAGATGGCATCACAGATGTTCACAAACAGCAACTTCAGTTAATATATATGGTATTATGTATGTATCATATGTGTGAATTAAGTATGTACACATATGCCATTTTAATATGTGTGTATATATAACATAAATACAATGTAATATATTATATTCATTCACATACATGAATGAATATAATATTCATATACCCTTCAATCTTAAAGTTATTTGTAAAAGATGTAACTTGCACCTAAAAAAGGACAGAGTATATTTTGTTAAAAGCAAATGTCCCAGGGACTTCCCTGGTGGTCTGGTGGTAAAGAACCTGCCTTCCAAAGCAGGGGACTTGGGTTCGATCCCTGGTCAGAGAACTAAGATCCCACATGCCGTGGGGCAGCTAAGCCCGTGTGCCACAACTACTGAGCTGGAGTGCCTCAAACTACAGAGCCCACGCACTCTGTAGCCCACGCACCACAACTAGAGAGAAGCCCATGCACCACAACTAGCGAGAAGCCCAAGCGCCACAATGAAGAGCCCGCGCTGCAGTTAAAGATCCTGCATGCCTCAACTAAGACCCAACACAGCCAAAAACAAAATAAAGAAATAGACCCCAAAAAACAAAAAAACAAAAACCACAAATGCCCCAGAGATAAACATCTACAAAGGTCAGATTTATTATGAGTGCTATGATCCTCATTTAATATAAATACAAATAAAGGATAATTTAATAACATCTAAAAAAGGAAAAGTAGTTATTTAAATAAGTCCTTTTAATATCAAAGAAAATCAAATAGCATAGTTAGAAGAATAAAGATTATAGCACTGCAATCTCAACGAACATCAAAGTCTCAAAAACCATAATATAAACAGAACATCAGATATGATCTTGAAAGAGATGTCATCATTTAGCCTGAAACAAATACATTTATAAAAGGCAAGTTTTACTCTACCAGGGAGCTGAAATGTAAATTTATGTTGAGACTGTATAGGTTAAGAGCATAGGCTCTGGAGCCAGACTACCTGAATTTGAGTATCAGTTTCACTACTTTCTTTTGGGAAGTTATTTAAGCTCTCTATGCCTTAGTTTCCCCAACAATTCAAAGGAGATAATACTACTGCTCACCTAATAGGGAAGCTGTAAGGATTAAATGATTCAAAATGTATACAGGAGGTACCTGACCCATGGTAAGCATTATATAAATGGTTTATTACAGTTGTCATTTGCATATATAGGGCATTTACAATTCCCTAACACTTGTGCCAAGCCACTTACTTGTATTTATCTCAATTAATCCTCCAACAATCTATGGGTTAGGTACTACTGATTATGGTTATTTTACAGATAAAGAAACTAAGCCAGAGAACATAAAGGCAGAGTTCACAAATAACAGAAACAGGTTTCAAACCCAGTGGAGTGGCTATAAATCCCCACTTAATCATTCATTATATAAAACTCTCTCCCAAAATGTAGTTAAAATTTAATAACATTTAGGCTCTTCACATAAATTTAGCAGGCTTGTTTCAAAAACATCCAATGTAAAATATCAAGCTGAAGAAGGAATAAAATGGAATAATTTGTTCACATTTCAAGACTCACTTTAATTAGAAGTATCTCTTTAATTAGAAATTCCTTTGTTAAAGAAAAAACATATTCAATGACAGCTGTTCAAGATGGTACAGCAGGCTTTATTTAGGACCATCATGATAGATTTAAGAACCACTGCAATGGGATTTTATATTGGGGGAGAAAGACTGGGCTCAACTCTGAATACAGTACAGGCAAGTGGGAATTTATAGCCAAAGAACACGGTGGGGATCAGTGGATAGAAAATTAGTAAGCAGAAACAACAGAGCTAAGGGGGTTCTGGCTAAACTGACCTAAAAGGATTTTTCCTTAAGACAGGCCAAGGTGATCAGAATGGTAGAGGATGAGGAACCTGATCAGATATCTAGGGTGATCAGATATCAAGGGTGGGGGGTTCTGGTTAAAGTAACTTAGCAGGGTTCTTGCTAACACTGGACTTTATAAAGAAATACACAGATGAGCTTAGGAGAAAGTTCAGTAACCTGACTAAAGTTTCGTCTAGAAAAGAATCTTTGTTGCCTTTAGTGCATTAAAATTTTTTTGAAAAAAAAAAACAACCAAAAACCAGAAACATGTATAAGAGTAATATTAAGATGAAAAAAAAAAAAAAAGGATCAGGAAAGGAATAGGCTATGAGGAACCAGTGACAAGAGAACATTTGCCATGGTTGTCTGGGGCTGGGGTAGAAGCTATGATTGACAGTATAGAGGCACAGCACTTTTTGAGGTGATGGAATTTCTCTAAAATAGGATTACAGTGATAGCGGAACACTTCTATAAATTTCTTAAAAATTACTACAGTCGGGCTTCCCTGGTGGCACAGTGGTTGAGAATCTGCCTGCCAATGCAGGGGACACGGGTTCGAGCCCTGGTCTGGGAAGACCCCACATGCCGCAGAGCACTAGGCCCGTGAGCCACAACTACTGAGCCTGCATGTCTGGAGCCTGTGCTCCACAACAAGAGAGGCCGCCATACTGAGAGGCCCGCGCACCGCGATGAAGAGTGGCCCCCACTTGCCACAACTAGAGAAAGCCCTCGCACAGAAATGAAGACCCAACACAGCCAAAAATAAATATAAAAAATAAATAAATTAATTAATTTTTAAAAATTACTAGTCTACACTTAAAATGGCTGAATTTGTATCTCAATATAGTTATTTTAACAAAGAAACGAGATATTTGCTCTTTATCAAAGGAAGTACGCTTTATCAAAGGAAATGACTTATTTTCCACTCCTCTCTAGCTAAATGAGAGAAAGGGCAACAAGAATGGCTTCCACTCTAAGAGACTTAATCATTAATCATATTCTACACAGTTACAGAATACTCTAGCAAGAGATTCTGAAAGTAGGTATTTACAGGAGAGCTGTGACGGAATGTAAACACATAGGCAGTATTTATTTGGGAACTTGGAACATCACATAACCTTTGAATATCAGAGCTAGTGTGTTAGACCTCAGAGATGATATAGCCTGACATCTTCTCCAGTAAAATAAGAAAACTGAGATCCACAAAGACTAAGTGACTTGCCAGCACTGGCAAGTGACAAGCTTGGACTAACTGAGATCTCCTACTCTGAGTGAAGTAATCGCAGTCAATCAGAAACCATTATTTGCCACTCTCTTCTGCTGTTGTTTGCAACATATATATACTATTTTAAAGTTTGTTTTTAATAATTAAAAATGAAAAAACCAGTCAATTTGGACTTATTTAAAGAAATGCCTCTGCCCTCAAAGAGATTACATACTGTTTCAGTGTATAAAGCTGCAATGCATACAGATTTAGCAATGCATCAGTAAATAATTTAATAAGCATTTATTCTGAATTAACTTCTTGTGCCATATTGTATAAGACTATGAAAATCATCTTGACTACATAGAAGGCCTGACCTAATCTAGTGAAAAAAGTAAAAATTCATAGACTATTTGCAAGCAAGTGGATAACAGCATGATGTGGGATTTTATGTGGGTCCCAAGGGCAATCAAAGTAAGAAAAAGATCATTATGGGATCATGTAGGTCTGGAAGGATAAATGAAAGAAGTAAATACTGACCTAGTCTTAGAAGGAAGAAGAGAATATGATCCAAAATATTAGAGGAAGCTGGAAAGTCTCAAGCAAATAGTTGTAGTGCACATTCAAAATAAAAGGAAGACTAAAGAAAAGAAGCAACTTCCAACTGAAATGAAATGAATAAATTGCTTGAAAAAAACAAAAAACAGCTTACCAAAAGTAACATAAGACCAAAGAAAAAATCAATAGCTCTATTACCTATTTTAAAAATTGAAGTAATTACCAAAAATGTCCCAACAGAGAAACTCTGGCCCAGATGGTTTCATTGAGGAATTCAATGAAAACTCAATGAAGAAATAAAATCAATCAATAAATGCTTTAAAAAAAATAGAATACTTTGTAACACCTTTTAGAAGGCCGATATAACCTGATAACAAAACATGATAAAGACTTAAGAAAAGCAATTAAAAGAATAATACTTGCATGAATAGACACAAAACCCTTATCAAAATATTAGCAAATGAAATTTAAAAAAATACACATATAAAAGAGGCAATATCTCACCACCAGTAGGGGTTTATCCCAGGACCGTTAAGGCTGATCCAACTTTTGAGGCCTCTTTCCGTGGGGGATGGAAAAGCCAGACTGAAAGACTGCTTGTGCACCTCTGCCAAGATCTCCTCATTGAGGGGTCTTAAAGACACTTTGCTCCACGGACTCAGTATTGTTCTGCTGCCTACCCCTTCTCCTTTTCCTCCCCTCCAGCCCCTGGGTCCATTAAACAGCAAGGACCTTCTGTCCAGGCTGCCTCAGTACTGACCTTAATGCCCCCCCCCCTCCCCATTTCGGCACCAACCCACTAGACCCTTATCAGTGGGCGGAAATGCAACATTCCGGGAACCAGCAACCTTTCCTGTTTGGCCTCTTGCTTATACTACTGCAACAAATTAATAACTTTAATTGTAACTTTCAACTTGGCTTGTGATCCTAATTGACTACCTCAACTCCTGGTAGCTCTCAACACTTGCACAAACAGTTAAAAGAAATCATATTTTATTCTTATACGATAGCATCAAAAACATTAAGTACTTAGGAATACATTTAATAATAGACATACAAGACTTCCACAATGAAAACTACAAAAACATCCAATGAGAAAAAATAATGGATATTTGAAAATCTGAATAAATGCAGAGACATACCTAGTTCATGGATCAGAAAACAACTATTAAGATGTTAATGTTCCCCCAAATTCATCCATGTATTCAACACAAAGCTAATCAAAATCCCAGTAGGCTTCTTTCGAAAAATTGTGGTTAAATATACATAAAATTTACCATTTTAACCATTTTAAAGTGTGTATTTCTGAAGCATTAAGTATTTTCACACTGTTGTGCAACCATTACCACCAACCATCTCCAGAACTTTTTCATTTTACCCAACTGAAACTCTGTACCCATTAAACACTAACTCCCCAGTCACCCTGCTCCTGGCAACCACCATTCTATTTTCTTTCTCTATGAACTTGACTAAGTATCCCATATTAAGTAGAATCATACAGTATTTGTTCTTTTGTGACTGGCTTATTTCACTCAGCATAAGGTCTCCAACGTTCATCCATGTTATAGCATGTGTCAGAATTTCCTTCCTTTTTATGGTTGAATAACATCCCACTGTACGCATATACCACATTTTGTTTATCCATCCATCCATTGATGGACACCTGGGTTGCTTCCACCATTCGGCTACTGCCAATAATGCTGCCATGAATATGAATGTACAGTATCTCGTTAAGTCCCTGCTTTCATTTCTTTTGGGTATACACTCAGAAATGAAATTCCTTCTTCTCCACATCCTCCCCCAAACTTGTTATTTTTCTATTTTTGTTTGTTTGTTTGTTTAATAACAGCCATTCTAATGGGTCTGAAGCTGTATCTCATTGTGGTTTTGATTTGAGTTACACTAATGATTAATGTTTAGCATCTTTTCATGTGCTTATTACTCATTTGTATATCTTCTTTGGAGAAATGTCTATTCAGGTCCTTTGCTCTTTTTTTTTTTTTTTTTTTTTTTTTTTTTTTTTTGCGGTACGCTTCTCACTGTTGTGGCCTCTCCCGTTGGGGAGGCACAGGCTCTGGACGTGCAGGCTCAGCGGCCATGGCTCACGGGCCTAGCCGCTCTGAAGCATGTGTGATCTTCCCGGACCGGGGCACGAACCCGTGTCCCCTGCATCGGCAGGCGGACTCTCAACCACTGCGCCACCAAGGAAGCCCCTTTGCTAATTTTTAATCAGTTTTTTTCATTATTGCTGTGGATGATTTCTTGTGCTTTTTATACTCTTGATATCAATACTTCATCAGATATATGATTTGTAAATATCTCTCCCATTTTGTGGGCTGCCTTTTCACTCTGTTGATAAGATTCTTTTGATACACAAACATTTTTAATTTTGAATGAAGTCCAACTTATATATATATATATATTTTTAAATTAATTAATTTATTTATTTTTGGCTGTGTTGGGTCTTCGTTTCTGTGCGAGGGCTTTCTCTAGTTGTGGCAAGCGGGGGCCACTCTTCATAGCTTTGCGTGGGCTTCTCACTATCGTGGCCTCTCTTTGTTGCGGAGCACAGGCTCAGTAGTTGTGGCTCACGGGCCTAGTTGCTCCGCGGCATGTGGGATCTTCCCAGACCAGGGCTCGAACCCGTGTCCCCTGCATTAGCAGGCAGATTCTCAACCACTGTGCCACCAAGGAAGCCCAACTTATATATTTTTGTTGTTGCTGTTGCTGCCTGTGTTTTTGGGTATCATACACAGACTTTTTTCTTTTTAATGAAAATAAAAAGCTCTTTCTAACACTCATATGAAAATGCAAAGGATCCAGAAAAACAAAAGAGCTTACCATAAGGTCTCAAGAATCAAGACAACTGGTACTGGCACAGAAATAAGTACACAGCTTGATGGAACACACCACAAAGTCTAGAAATCGACCCTCATTTAAAGGGTCGATTGGTATTTAACAGTGGAACCAAAGCAACTTAATGTGGAAAGGCAAGCGTTTTCAACAAATGGTGCTGGAAAACTGGAAACCCACAGGGGATAATAAACAAACCTTCCTTAACTCTACCTGAGACCATAAAAATTAATTTCAGATGAATCACATATCTCGATATAAAAGATAAATCATAAAGCTTCTAGAAGAAAACAAAGGAGATCATTTTTGTGACCTGGATCTAGGCCAAGACTTCTTAGATAGGAAACAAGAGCAATAATCATAAAAGTTGCTAAACTGGACTTAGTAAAATTAGTAACTTCTGCTCTTTAACACCATTAAGAAAATGAATAGGCAGGCCACAGATAAGGAGCATATGTTTGAAAAACATGTATTTGTAAAAAACTTAAATCCAGAACATATTAAAAGCTCCTATAACACACTACTAAACATACAACCCAATTATTTTTTAAATGAGCAAAAGAATTAGTTCACAAAGGAAGACATACAAATAGCCAGTGAGCACATGAAAATGTGCTCAACATCATTATACATCAGGGTAATACAAACTAAAACCACAGTGGGATTCGCTCACACGCTCATTAAAATGGCAGACATCAAATAAATACTAAACATGCCATTTACATGAAACTCTACAGGAGGCAAGTTATAAGGGTAAAAAATAGAAAAGTGGTTGCCTTTGAGAAGAGGGACTGACCAGGAAAGGGCACAGCTTTTGGAGAGTGATGAATATGTTCTATATTTTGATATAAATGGGGGTTACATGAGTGCATGCTTTTGTTAAAATTCACTAATTTATTCACTTAACATTTATGCATTTCATTGTATGTAACTTTTACCACACACACACACACACACACACACATACACATACACACACACACACACACACACACAAAACTACTGAACTTAGATTTACTTTTTTGCCACGGTTTGGGTTGGCAATTCTGAAACTACTTCCTATATATTCTAAGCTTGAGCAAATAGGAAAATACATTGTCCTGAAACCTAAATCGGACAAGACAATTTATAAATACACTTTAATAATTTTTTTTTTTTTTTTTTTTTTTTTTTTTTTTGTGGTACGCGGGCCTCTCACTGTTGTGGCCTCTCCCATTGCAGAGAATAGGCTCCGGACTCACAGGCTCAGCGGCCATGGCTCACGGGCCCAGCCGCTCCGCGGCATGTGGGATCCTCCCGGACCAGGGCACGAACCCGTGTCCCCTGCATCGGCAGGCGGATTCTCAACCACTGCGCCACCAGGGAAGCCCCCACTTTAATAATTGAAAAAAATATTTCCATGAAACTGTTTAAGCTTGTTTCATCATTAATTTAGAATTTACAACTTTTGGGAAGTTGAATTATTGTTTCTCTAAGTAGTTTACACAGTCTGGATTTAAAAACACTGAAACAAAGCACATGTAATTACGTTTCTAAGTAGATACAGACATTTTTGTTACTTGATTTTTAATTTTTTTTGTCTATACCGAAATTACTAAGATCATATTTCATCAAAATACCTATGTAAAAAAAACATATCAGGAAGGGTGATACATTATGAAACTTTAAATAGTTGTAATATTTGCATTTCTTTCCTAATTATTTTTGACAAAAAAAAGAAAGAAAACTATATTTTGTTTATTAATGCTCAGGCTGATTTCTTCACACATTCTAGAATTACTCATATATTAAATATTGGCATTCTTAGAGTTTTACTTCTGGTATGAAGCTGATTCAATTAACTAGTATTTTATTTTTTAAGTTAATACAATTAAATGACCTGGTTTTCAAAAACTATAATAAACTTTCAAAACTAAAGTAGACCTGATAATTTATTGTTTTTAAATCAAAAATCTTAAAAATAAACTATTAAACAAAATGAAAATTTAGAAATATTGTCTCAAAATAGGGACATAATTATGTTAAACCCTCCATAATGTGACAGAAATAGCTGTTCTGAATTTTATTGAATTTCAATTTTACTTAAGCATTAGATGATGTTATTGTTTGGTATTCATATCAGAATTTCCTTGAAAAGCTGTTTCTATAAACTATTTCTTATAATGCTTATTTTAAAAATAATGTAAATGTAAAAGTTTAAAAAGTTAAAAATCTAGGAAAACAAAGTTTCAGGTCATAATTATATTCCTTTGTTTAAATTTTCAAATAATTCCTAACGCTTCATCAGCTTGTATTTAGAATGCTATATTTATCTTCCCTTTTGATGTGAACCCTGTTAAAAGAATTAGGCAGCATATTTCCTCAGGCTATGGGTTACAAGAAGCCTATATGCTTTCTGAGACATCTTGATATGCTACTTTATCTTTGCCTTGCATATTAAATCTATTTTTAGATCAGATTTTTATTTTAAATCTATTTATATTAAAAATAAAAACTAGGAAGATTTACTATCTGGCCAATGATTCCTTAATGCAACCTCCTATGAAGTGTGTAAGCCACTAACCACCATGGGGAGGTGACCCTTGCTCAGTGACTTGGAGTAAGAACATGGGAGCTGTAAAGATAAGTAAAACAGAGACCTTGCCTTTAAGATGGTCATACTTTCAAGAGAGAAAAGCCAAGTGAAACATATTCCAGAGCTAACAGCAGTGAAACCTGAAGAAAGAGGCATATCACACAGGACATCAGGGTGACAAGAGGGGATATATTTTACCACACATAATTGAAAGAAACATTAGAAATCTAAGCTTTGGAAACAATCCTTTAGAATACAGTAATTTGTACTATACCAATCACTGACTCAGGGTGACAAGACAAAACAAAACAAAAACCTAAAACCTATCCTTGAAATTGTTGGTAGAAGTAAGGAAAAGAAACAGAGGATTAGCTAGAAATGTCTTTGTGCAGGAAATGTTTTTTTGTTGTTGTTGTTTTGTTTTTTTAGGAAATGTTTTTAATAATTTGAAATTTATTACATGACAAATCATTTTAAAATTTCTATTTGTTTCTAAGTTCTAATTTATAAGTATCCAATAATATACATTTGCACCATCACTTTACAATCATTTGATATTCCTACATGAATAAGCAAATTTTACCATTTAGAGTGATTATTATGTGATAAACTGCATAAGAAACAGTAAACTGGTAAGTGTATAATCAAAATTTAAAAAGTCATTCTATTTGTTTTAAGCAACCTATCAAATGCAATCTTAATTGTTCTTAAAAGAAATGAAACTAGGTTTCATGTTTTTAAAGTAATTGAAAACTATCTATTTAAAGTGATCTTATGTTCTGTGAACATAGTTAACTAACATTATAACTAAACCTTGCTCTCTTGGTCTAATCAAATCTATGGGGGAAAACACCCCTTACTATGACCCAGGCAATCTATAAGCCTCCATTCCAGTGAGAACAGGAAACGTAATTAAAAATTTAAAAATCTGATTTATCAAAGAGACTAATATTTGAAATAAAAATCTGATAAATATGAATTGGTGCTGGTGCTCCTAATAACTTATGACACCATCAAATTTGGTTTGGGGGAAGGCATTCAGAAGCTAGATGTTTAAATTGTGAAATAAATAGAAGTGCTAACAACATTGTTAAGAGAACAAACAAACATCCTAACCTTGTAACCAAAATGGTTCAATATCTATATAACTTGCCATATCTTCAAATAAGGAAGAGAATACAGCAAACATTTAATGGTGTAGACTTAGCTATAAAAGTAAAATAGCTTCATAGATCATTTCCTACCTTCACTGCTTCTAAGTAATGGCCACAATACAAGATAAGAATTAAATATGCTATTTAAGAGGACCAATGGATTTTAAGATTCTTAGTTTTAGGAGAACTTTTTGCTCCCTCCTATCTCCCATTAAGTAAAAAAAAAATGTGTCACAATGAGTTTACACAGTTAAGATAAAATTTGAGGCCTAAAAGTTTGGTCTTATTCCAAATTTGATAGTTTTATAAAGACTTATAGAGAAGAAAAGCCTACCTATCTCTAAAATCTATCTTTTGAAAATTAAATGTTCAAAAAGAAGAATCATTTCTACTATCACATGAGTGTATCAACTAACTAATCTCAAATCTGTGATTCCTAGTTCTTTACCTAATACACAGAAAAAACTCATCCATTATTCTTTAGTGACATGAAAGTAATCCTCCTTTATTAAAGCTTTTAAATGTCTTCATCAAATACTTATACTGAGTGACCAATTTGTTCCAGGAATAAATTATAATACTAAAAATTTTTTTTTATTAATTCGGCAAAGAATCATCAGTCACTAGTTATGTGGCATAGTCATTCATTTACCAAGCATTTACTGAGCATTAAAAGTCCCAGCAACTGTGGAAGCAAAACCAAGTAAGATATCACTAAGGGCTCAAAAGTACCTCCAACAATGAACATCCACAGCAAGGAGATCAATACCCCAAAAGACCTCACAATTCCAAGACAGTTTCAATTTGGCCTTTAGCATTTAATTGCACTAAATAACATAAAGGAATATATTTTCAACTGGAAACTTTGCAGACAAATTTTAATTAAGTTTAAAAAGTAAATGGCAAAAAAAGCACTATTTAAAAAAAAATCCATATGATACTGTAAACCATCTTTCTCTTTAACACCTTGTGGTAATTTTCATATTTCCCATGTTTAGAGGAAATAGTTCATTAGTCTAATCATTGTAGGGAACGTGTTTCAACAAATTCAAATTTTTTGTCCTCCATATTGCAGGAATAATTATATACAAAAACATGCACATTCTCTGAAAAGTAAAAAAATATGCATTTATATTATTACTGTATCATATTTACCAACTGGAACCCTTATTTCAGAGCCCACATATATGTATTCTTTAAATTACTAAGTAATACCACTGACCTACTATTTCATACAGAATTACTCACAAAGCCTGTAATGGAGCATAGTACAATTCTGATCATGTACAACAGAAGGAAAAACTAAGACCCAGAAATACTAAATTACTTGCCAAAGGCCTGAGAAAAACTTAAAGACGAAACAGAAAATAACATTTGAAACCTATTATTACAGTTTATTGATCAATTGAATGCAATTTCCTAGTGATATTAAAAAATTATACATGTAAATTAACGTATACATATATACAAATAACTGAAAAAGAAAGGAAAAAATAAGAACTTTCTTATACAGCCTGAATTACATAGAGAAGTGTGGTTTCAAAATCAAAACTGCTAAACAGCTGATTCTAAAGAGTCATGTACATTAGTTCAAAGGAACTTGAGAAAATACAGTAAATTCAATAAAAGATTAAGTAAATTAATTAAATTATGATCCAAGTTTAATTTTATAAGAGAACTTAATAGACATACATAGTAAGTATAATGATCAAGCACTGAAATATATCTTTAGGGAAAATAAAGTATAATTTAAAATGTCTTAAAATAAAGTTAAAAATAGCGTGTATACATAATATTTAAGAGGCAACTTAATCATAAAAGTGTGGGCTTTGGGGGCAGATTTGCAAACAGTGATGGTGCCAATTACTAAATAAATGAGATGTTAAGGGAAATGGCAGATATTAACTTATCAGAGTACCTTTTTAAACACATGAAATTCTACATAAAATTCTTCTTTATCCCAAGAGCAATGTGCTTAAACTGAATGCGTATATGTGTGTGTGTGTGTATATATATTTAAAGAACAATCACATTATAACCATAAAACACTTGATGGCACTGCTTTATATCCAGCTTGTTTTATCCTCAGAAACATTATTAATATATAATATTTATAAAACATTTAATTCCCTCTTCATAACCTCTTTAAAACCTTTGCATAAAATCTGTGATGTTATCTTCTTAACAGGGCAAAACCAAGAAAAAAGACTTTGTATATCCATCATTTCTAGAGTAACAAAAATATCTTCACCTTTCATGAGACTTTCAGAAAAATCCCACACATTGTAATGTTATAATAATGCAATTAAGGATGAAAATTTTATAACAGGAACTAATTAAACAAATGAGAAGAAAGGCTAATATTAATTAAAAATCTTATCAAGAATCAAAGAAAGATGATACCTATTTTTTTAAAAACAGCTAGATAATACAATGTCTTGGAGATGCTCTTGTATTAAGTGGCTTTTAAAATAAAATTGTATTTATTTCCTAGGTTCTTCCTTTCAAATAAATGACCAAAAAAATAAAATAAAAACTTGGCAAAAACATATAGGGCCTATAGCAACAAGGCCTGAATCAAGCTACTATCTTAAAAAGATAAATTAGAGGTAGATATTTACATAGGTTTAAGTAATTGAAGAGTATAACCAGGTCTCTTAAGTTTTTAACTAGTGTTTCAAAATGATCATGCCCTATAATGCCACCCTCAACCCCCATGGGAATTTTCTTCTAGACTCAATTTTTGTTCATTACGTAAGATTGTTTTTACAATTTTTCCTTTGTTTATTTTCGTTGTTTTGTTGTTTTATGTACTCCACTCTGTTATGCTTATGCTTTCTTTTTTTACATAAATCAGAAAATTATGTTGCAGTCAGAATTATTCATGTGTATCTTCTGACATTAGAACTAATTTACCTTAAACTTAAATGAGTTTAACCTCCAGGAGAGCTCTCATGATATTCTACATAATCTACTTCAAAAAACAGTGGCCTAATATGATAGACTTTCTCAACTTTGTTGAAGCACTTTGTATTTCTTTACTGGAATTTTTACTGTCTCATTATCTTCCTCAGTGACATTATAAAAACCTCATGAAATTTAAAACCACGTGCCTTTACTTAAGGAATTAAAACAAACAAATTATACTTTTAATGACAAATAAATGACATCATTTTGGAAGCAAATATTTAAAATCCTGTAACAGTACTAATATTCATTTTATCAACTTACTCTTTTTGAAACATTTAATTTCTGTGCCATGAGTTAGTTTAATAGGGCTTTATCAAAAGACAATTTTTGAAGGAAATCAGAAAGCATTCCTGTAACATACTAAAAGATTCTTTGTGTCACTGTCCTTTGAAAGAGGATACCTCTTTTATTTAGATGAGGTCTCCTTTTGATCACCCCCCCCCCCAACTCCTTCATCTCACCCAGGGCTTTGAGCAATTTCTTCATCTCAGCAAGAGAGGCAAATGGCTAAAATTAGCAGTCTCTGGACCCTCAGGAATAGCCACTGTGCCATACCAGCTGAGATTCCTGATTAGAATTATGTCTGATTTTTTTTTAAAAAAGTGACAAAACAAAACAAAGAAGCAGAGAAGAAAACCAAACAAAAAACAAAAAATGTCTATCTAGGCCATCTTTTCACCTTTCTTTATTTCATAAGAGAGAAGCATTTAACACATTGTTTTGAAAAATGAAAAGGAAGTGCCAACGAAGTTCTTGTCAAGAAAAAGTATCTGTCATCATCTCTAATAAACTTCAACTTTTATAATATGCTAACAGAACTTAGTAATTTTATTGTTTTATGAGATAAAACATAATAATCTTAGCACAAAGGGTTTGGATCAAATGATATATTTCTGTGGCCTCTATATGCAGAGCATAGTCAACTTCTCTTGTCAAAGGGAAATTAATTCTCTTTTGTTCAAAATCCAGATAATCACTCTTAATTACATCTAAATCCAGAGAATAACCATGTGTGGCAGGTTACTAAGTGGATGAAATCTGTTTCTGAAGTACTGTTTCCACTAAATAAGACTTTAAGAAAGGTCCTATACTGTGATTTGTTTTCCCCATTATATCTGTGATGAGAAAATGATGAAGATGGAGCCTTAATCCCCCAAAGACAAGGTCTCAGCATCCAGCTTACCTGACAAGGTTTTCATTGTCTCCAGTTCCCTTGCAAGTTGCACATTCAGTTCTTAAATCCTCAGCCTTGGGCTTCTTTTGTAACACAGACTGCCTTTGTCTCCTCTCTCTAGGAACTCTCTCCTGCCATACAAGGGAGGATGAAACAAAACATAAAATCAGGATATGAGGAAAACAGAAATAATTTTAAGCAAGAAAGTTTCTCAAATTTAGATTGTGTAAAATATGCTTAACTTATTCCAACCTCATGTTTTTCTTCCTCAGGAATGAAGCTTCGTTTTCGTCCTCTGGTTCTCTAAAAAAGAAAAGAAAAGAAAAAAAAAGAAAAAAAAAGAAAAATCCACAAAAATATCTAATGTTTAATTAATAATAAAAATTAATTTTCTCTGTTAAATGTTACTGCTTCAGCTAAGCACTTGGAAAATTAGCATTTCTAATTAATGCTGTACTGCTCTATTGCACTTTATTACAATTTATGTCAGAGGAAATAAACACATGACAAATTGAATACACTCTACAGTGACAGTGTTTTACTGTTAAATAACACAGGTATCTGATAAGAAAAATAAGTTCTACAAAATTAGCTTGAAGATTTCTGAACACCTCATACACATCACACAATGACGATTTATGCAGAACATTTAAATTTTCATAACTTACACAACTTCTAGAGCTAAAATGCTAAACCTGAACTCATATCTATTGTATGCCTCTGTGTGTTTGTGCTTGCATACACAAACATGTTTGAATAACATAAAGATACAACCTTTAACAGCTGTAAAAAAGTGGGAGGCAAAGGTCTCAGATGTCTCCCAATCCTAGTTAAAATAAAACTAACTAATAAAAACATGGTATAAGTGACTCAAGCTTATTTACTTAAAATTTATATCCTGTATTTCGGAACACATTTCTCATTTGAAAGATGACAACCATGTTTGAAAGTAATATAAGTACAATAGGATCTGCAGCCAATATGTTAAAAATCTCCACCCATGTAGCACAGCCTCTGGAGGTTTATAATCTCCATGTGAAGATCACTGCTCTTTAGAGAGACTGGAAGAAAAAGGAGGCACCACTCCCCAAAAATACTTTACCTGATTGTTGAGATCAAAGAACATTCCCACATTAGAGTAGGTACCAAATAATTCTAAAGAGAATTGCTGTCCAATATAAAAAACATTAATGTTTTTCTAAATTACTGTCAGTTCAATTCTCTACAATACCGAGTCACTTGTTATTCAGTACCCAGGCTAACTGCACTCTGTTTAATCTGCCCCTAGATAACCATGAGTTGACTAAATTAGCCATTCAAAATAATAATAATACATATTCATTTACATTTATATTGCCAATCAGTATGTTTTAATTACATTAGGGAAGAAATAAGGAAGAAAAAGTAAGACTATACCTAGGAAAAAGTTTTAAATGCAGGCCCTACATCTATTCTTACTTCCAAAGAATTAGTACTAAGCCTTGCTCCTCAAAATATCAATCATGGTTCGTAAGCACTGGCATCCCCAGGGAGTTAGTTAGAAATGAAGAATCTCATGCCCGGAACAACATACTGAATTAGAACCTGCCGTTTAAAAAGATCCCCAAGTAAGTTATACACACATTAAAGTTTGAAAACAGTCAATATTGACAACACTTCTCCAAGTTCTAATTAAAACTTTATGGCTAGCCCTTTGTATAGTCGTCTTTCCCCTCTGTGACACTCCTTTCCTCATGCTTCAACTTCTGTCCCCCAGTGCAATCTATCCCAAAACTGGTAAGGACCATGTCATATTCATTTTTCTAGACTCAAACTTAATACAATACATATTACGTAAAAGTTCAATAAATTTGTTTTAATAAAATAAGTGTTTCTATTGAAATTCACAGATGAACACACTAGATAATACAAATGATAAAACAACTGACAAAAAGGGTAAATTATTGTTCCCCTCTCTGGTAATCTATTTTCAATTTTCATAATTTATGCATATAGCCATCCATTTCAAAAAGGTGATCAAAATTAATAACCAATATCAAAGGGAAAATATTCAAATTACTTATTTTAATTCTATAAACATCTAAAGAATGCTCACAAGGCCTTCACACATTTCCATATTTCTCTTCATTCAACCCATCTTTTGTTGAGTCATCTAGTTTTTGAATCATCTAATCATTGAATTAATTTTTTTTTTTTTTTTTTTTTTTTGTGTGTGGTACGTGGGCCTCTCACTGCTGTGGCCTCTCCCGTTGCGGAGCACAGGCTCCGGACGCGCAGGCCCAGCGGCCATGGCTTACGGGCCCAGCCGCTCCGCGGTATGTGGGATTTTCCCGGACCGGGGCACGAACCTGCGTCCCCTGCATCGGCAGGCGGATTCTCAACCACTGCGCCACCAGGGAAGCCCTGAATTAATTTTTGAAGTATATGTGTGAATGCTCCAAGTTCATGTTTTCAATTTTTTTGAAGATATATAATTATTTACCATTTCTGATTAATACTTTAAGTCTTTGAACATCTGGTTTGATTCCATCAATTGGAAGTTCTTCAAACCCATACTGCAGTTAGCATCATGAAGCATAATGCCACAGAATGATCCTATCACACAATGACATAGTTATATACCTCTGCATTTATAAATTCCTTTTTATTATATTTTATTAAATATTTATTAAATAATTATTTCATTAAATAATATTTTTAATGAATAAACATATAATTATCTAAAACAGTCATTTTAAATGTATCAATATTACAAAAAGGTAATCATTGATGTATTCCTGCACTAATTTTAAATAACTAAACATAAGCAACATAAACAAATTCTAGCCAGAAAACCAGAGTTGTTGCAAGCAATACGAAATTATAGCATCTTAGAGCTCGGAGATAGCAGGCCAGGGAAATGACTTGATGATCACACAGCTGATAACTGACAGAGGTAAACTTCAACCCAGGTCTCTCAACTCTCAGTTCAGTGATTTTTCTTGCATGACAAATCCAAGATTAATAATTTAATCCCAAGTAGAGATGAGCAAATTATCATAAGAAAGCAAATCTCTTATTCTCACTTGAATATGTAAATAAACTGTAATACCATGATGCATAAATGAAGTTTTTATATTTTGAAACAAGTAAATGAGACAATTTACCCAATGGAGGGGAGACCTCAATACCTCAAACTGACACTATATTCTATCCAATTTGGAACCTTATACATACAATGACTAACATGATCCATTACCGAAATAACTTGTAGCAAGGCTTAGCATTTATCACACAACTAGTATTTACAAAAATTGAAAGTAAGAGGATTTAATCCAAACACAATGTTTCACAATATCAAGTTCCCCAACCAAGAAAATGCTGAGAGTTGTGAGGTTTTTTCCTAGCTTTAATGAAGTGGCAGCAACTGTAACTGTTATAACTCATACCTGCCTACAATCATAACAGATAAGATATCTTAAACATGGTATCCCTGAATGAATCAGAAAATATAAGGGGAGTTAAAAAGAGGGAGAAACGATGGAAAAAAGAAAAAAAACCATGTTTGGCTCATCCAACAAATTTCAGTAGTTAAATAATAATTTCAATAATCAAAGAGCTTGCCCCATCTTAGATGTACAGAAGTATTTGTAATCAGGTTGTCATTTCATGGTATACATTGAGGCTGACACTATTTTAGAAGCAAGATAAAGCAGAAGGGAGAACACAGGATGTGGAAGAAGAAAACATTTAACAAGTATGTGCTTTAGAGCTTAACACAGATAAATTATCTAGACATTCCAAATGATTGAAGGTATACTTCCAAATTGTGCTTCCTTTTGCAATTATGAAACTGTTAAAAGTAAATGAAATTTTGAAAATCATTCCAAATCTTGACACATTCCTATTTTTTTCTTCTTTGTTAGCTTTTAAGAACTTTATTTTCTTAGGGAACACTGACAATCTCAGCTGCTTAGATAATCTGGCTCTTTATCTGTCTTTGGTGCATTTACTTGAAGACGGACGTGATAAAATCATCCACAAACAGTTGCATGATATTAGAGACAATGTATCTAAGTTAGGAAAGAATAAAACATTTTTAACTACAGGCATCATTTTAATAGCTTATTCATCTGAAACAAATAATTAAATGTTTCAATAACTTCACTCATTTGGACTAGAAAACATGCAACAAATTTTAATTAATTGTTTAGAGCTGGGTTGTTTTAATTTATAATTAAGTCAGATGCGTGATGATTTTTCCAAGGTTAGAATGATTCATTTCACAAATGAACTAAAAACCTCAGCATCTTTGACATCACTAAGATGGATTTCACATATTCATTTGTACACTGATTTCTCTAAATTCAACACTTATCTTTTTGATGACAAATCAACATTTATACAAATGACAATAAATAAGCCATACATGGTTAGATGAAACATAAAGATACCCTCCTACGTAATTTATATATAAAAAGAGAAAATTCCAAATTCAATGTTAATTAGGACAATAGTCAAACCTTGAAAACCTGTCAAGGTAAAATATCTTCAGATTTATGCTGAGGAATAAATGTCGGGGCTGTCTGGCAGCTGTTCAAAATGCTTCAATGAAATATATACAGTATATATATTTTCTTAAAAAATAAGTATTTGTTTTCTAATTATAAAATAATATATTGAAAACAATCATATATTAAAGCTAATAAAATATTCAAAAGAAAAATGTTATCTATATAAACAAAGTGTGAACAAAAGCACCACCTGTTTCCGTTGGGCTATCGGCATACAAAAGATGGAATGGTGATCCCCCAAAATGAGTGTTTTCCCTTCTTGTCAGTTGGCTGTAGAGTTTATTTTTATCTAATCTAATTTATATTAATAGAGTTAGGAAAAAAAAAAGAATATCATGATCTAATTGGCTTAACACTATAAATTAAAATAACCACAAGCCTAAAAATATAAAAGATACATCCTACGTAATAAATGTTTCTATAAAACTCTTCTCATAGATAACGGTATATTCAAAATAAGTAAAATCCTGAAGCTCTGCCTCGTCCTTGTTCTCTTTATTCCATGCTCCTGGAAATAAATAAAAATGATGAATTTCCAGGAGGCAAAAAGCACAGCAGGAGCCTTTGGGTTCTGAATACGATTACTTGACCTAAGGACACCCACAGTGGATCTCTTCCAAGTGAGCCAAAGTGACTTAAGTATGGTTTAGTTCACCACAAAAATTTTTGCTAGGGTTTCTTCTAAGGTTCTGTGACAGACACAGGTTATATAATCTGTTTGGTACTTCAGAGGTCACCTTGGGTCTGATAATAAACTCAATAATAACTCTGATATCTAAAGCCCCCATGTATAACCCTTTCTTCCCAGAACTGCATTAATTTAATCAAAACAATTAGTATAAAGATAACAAGTAAATTAAGACATGGGCATCATGAATGCCTAGTACACTTTAGTCATTTCAATAGGGCTGAATCTAAACGTTTCTATACTTCTACTGAACTAGCATCTAAAAAATATTTTAAAAACAAATGTAATGAAAGCAGACTCTAGGATATTTGATTATCTCTCAAATGAAGACTGCACTTTTAACAGGCTATTGATTTATACTGTTAAATAAAATGGAAAACAGATTAACGATGTGTTTAAGTCTATATCCAAAATAATGATCTATAAGAAAAGGTACATCATGAAAAACAATATGGTTTCAGTCAACGCTGCTAAAAAGTACTTTGACTTTTTACCGCATTTATCTTCCCAAAAAAGGAGAGATACAAAACAAATAAAAATGTATGAGACAGGAAGAAAGATCTGACAACTTCAGAGAGAGTAGAAGATGATACACTGTGTAAAAGACTATGGAAAGATAGTCTCAACAAGTCCCTTTGGCACTTGTATAAAAGATGGAAAGTCACTAGATGACACAGAGCGAAAAGAAAACAAAAAGAAAATCTGAAAGCTTTCAAGTTACATTAAAGTTATTAGAAAATATGCCAAAAAGTACAAAGGTCAATTTTAAAGTAACTTCAAAGGGAACATTAAGCTAATTTATATTTTCTTCAAAAGTAATTTCCTTCTCTAAAAGCACGTGAAAAGTTTCCACATTAAAAAAAAATGCAGAGAAAATGTCTAAATGTCTACTTATAAAGAGAAGTATCCCAGGCTACCTTTAGAGTAATTCTATAGTTTCACCAGTGAAATATGATTAATATACAAGGAGAAAGGGACTAATTCCCTTCCTAACTATAAAGGGCCAGAAAAAAAGACTCTTTCAAAGTACACTGTTTTCAGATGCATAGCCACAGTGGAAAAGAAAAGAACTCATTTGTGAAATACAAACTAAGTACCTCCTGTGGAAGGTAACGAACATATAGTGGTAAACAGGACAGCTCCTGTCCACCTGGGTTCAGGTCCATGAGTCTACAGATACCAAACAAATAATTAAATGGATAATGATTTATAAATATGGTAAGTGCAACTAAAGTGAAGGATAAAAACAGTCACATACTGCTCAGATCTTTCAAAATCTCACTATAATTAAAACTGTTCTTAAATTTAAGAATTAGTCATAATTTTCATGCCCTTAATAATGATATAAAACTACATTCACCTCAAAGGTGGGTATGGAGAAAATGCCTAACAAATTGGAAAAAAAAATTCTCAAAGGAACACACTTATGTGTGACTCTGGCAACCCTCAGGCAGGAACAGAAAAAGAAAGAGTTCAGACTGGCAAGAGGATAAAAGAATCAAGGAAGGTAGCAAAAGCATTACTAAAATAACTGAACATAGGGTCCAGAAAAGATACTGGAACTCTAAGTGAAGGCATGAGGTACCTAGATAACCAGGCTGCTGAGTAACTGTGAGAATAAAGATGGCTATTGGACTAGAAACGTAAAGAAGAAACCCGCAACATACTGAGGTCAAATGAATTTAATCATGATTATTTCACACGCACCTTAAAACTAAAATCAAATATTATTTCATATAATACTCTCTACCCAATGCAGAAAATTCTTCCAAAAATATCCCTGATAGTCATATAGCTTCAATTATTCTGGATAACAAGGAAGCACGTTCCATATAACACAGTTCTAATTGTTGGTACCAGTTTTACTATCTGAACTTATCCTAGCATTCATGTAACAGAAGTTTAAATATTTAAAGATAAATGACCAGGTCTTTATTATGTAAAGAGTCTCTGTTTATTCATTTATTAAACTAATAAACATACCAAAAAAACGTAATTACACTTGTGACAAGGGCAGCAAAATAAAATAGTGCTATACGAACAATGTTTCAATTAATTACTCCTCAGAGTACTTTTCTAGAACTTCATCAGAGTATCACATTAGGTTTTGCTTTCTTAGTTCATATGAGCTAAAATTGAGGGATGATGGCAATAATGACAGAGGATTAATTAATGCTTTACAACAGATCTACAATCTCTGTCATTTTTCATTTGTTAAAGAGTCCAATTAGTACATCATTTTTGCACTATGTAACATAGCATAGATAGCAGAAAGGGAAAAGGGCCTGCACCATTTTTTTTTCTTTCACAATATCAACAGTACCATTAGCCAACAAAGAAATGCATGTCAAAACCACAGTGATACAACACAAGTGTCATTGGGCTAAAATCAAGGTGTTGGTGGGCTGCATTCCTTTCTGGAGGCTCTAGGAAGAGAATCAGTTTGCTTGGTTATTCCATCTAGAGATTGCCAACATTCCTTGGTCCAAGACCCCCTTCTTCCATCTTTAAAGGCAGGGATGCTGTATATCTCAGACCCATTGTCTGTAGTCACATCTCCCTCTTACTCACAGTCAGGGAAGGTCCTTGCCTTTTAGGTCTGCATGTAATTAGATTGAGCCCACATAATACTGCTTAATCTTCCCATCTCAAGGTCCATAACTTTAACCATACCTGCAAAGCCCCTTTTGCCATGTAAGGTAACACATAAACAGGTTCTGGGGATTAGGACACAGATATCTTTGCAGGGGGGCATTATTCTGCCTACAATACTCAACACTGTGGAAATCAAATGTATACACTAAATGAATTTATTAAAGCTATCATCCTATAGATGGAAATGGGGCATTTAACAGTAGTAACACTTGAAAAACAAAATCCCTAAGTATATTACAATCACACAAACTCGCATAGGTAAGAAATAAAATGCTACTTTGGGTTAAACTTCAGTAACATAAGAGTATAAGGATTTTACTCCCTCCCTATGCAGTCAAGAGATTACCCCCCTCCCATAGGAACACAGGAGGCATATCCTCTGGAGAAAAAGAACCAGACAGACTCTGTACAAGGGTTTATCAGGCACAGAGAAGGGAGCAATGAGGTAGCAGACAGAAACCAGGAAGCTTAAATGCAATTCTGCTTTCTAAACCATGAGACCTTTAGCCCCTTTCTCCTCACCTGTCCAGGAGTCTGACAGTCAAAATTATACCTATCAGTTAGGAGATGAGAGAATACTTCTACGGATTATTGTGGAAAAAATCTACAGATACTGACATTAAGGAGGTTCCCAAAGAAAAAGCCCCTTGATCATAAAATCACCCTACAGGGAAAACAATGGATTTATCAGCCCTACACAAACTTAATTACCTTTTTTAGAACAAAATAGGAGTGGACATCCAAAGATCTTTAGGCATCTGAAAGCATCAACATGAAAGAGATGAACATGAATAGAAATAATGAAACCACAGGAAACACAGACAATGCACGATACAGAAAAAAATTTTGAAAATATAATTAATATTCATAAAGATATAAAAGAAGTTTTTGCAATCATGAAATAATAACATCTGCTATTAAAAGAAACAGTGAAAGTACATACTCATCCTAACTCAGAAAGAGAAAATCCTAAGAGTTTCAAGAGAAGGGGAAAAAAAGTTAGAAATGCAGAAAGCAATACTGGAAGCCAGGAGTCAGAGTCAAGTGATGCCTTAAAAAAATATGTAGTATTTTACACACAGCCAAATAACTAATAAAATATAAGAAATTAAAACATTTTTAGACATGTAACATCTCCAAAAATTTACCTCTCATTAATCTTTACTCAAAAAGTCATTGAAAGCATTGCCCCGTCAAGATCAGGGACAAAATGAAAAAAGAAACTGAAATGCAAGCAACAGGAAATTCCACCTACCAAAGGTTAAAAGGAATTCCCAGGATGATGATGAAATAAAGCTCAAGGATAACATAAAAAAAAAAACCAATTCACATTAGAGCTGGAGGAGAGAGCGCTCAGAGAAAATATCTAAGAAATTATCTGACATGTCTGACTATATGGAAAACTGTCTATCAGAGATATTTTACAAGGTAGTTGAAGGCTATGAGAAGACTCAGTCTTAGATTCAAAGAAACTAAACAAGTTGAAAATACAATGAAGGGCAAATGGTTTATTTTTAAAACTATTCATTCCTTTCTTTAAAAATAAACTGAAGGAATGAGGATCCTCAAAATTTAATTAGTGAGACAGTCTGACTGTATTCTTTCCTTCAGAATCCGCCTCACTCCTGCCTACCCAGCCTTAGACCAGTAATAGGGTAAAAAGTGTGCTGTTGTTTAAAAGTTCATAAAGTGTTCAGAGACCATGGCTCTGTTATTCTTAAACAATATTTTATCTTTGGGAAGTTTCTATCATGAAGAAAATGGGCTAAGCCAATCAAATGTCACTTGCAAATGAAGCAAAAGGAAAATTTCAAAAAAATAAAATCTTGAAAATAAGTCGCCCTGCAGTATACACATCTGGTGGCCCACTTGATCACAAGTGTTTCTTATAATCATTCATACGATTTTTTCAGAAGACAATGATTATAATAAAGGTAACTGCCAAAAAGGGAAAAAAATAAAGGTTACCAACCAATGTGATCTTTAAAAATAAAACAAAACTAAAAACCCTAAAGTAAAGTAAAATAAAATCACAAAGTATTACCATTTCACGCTGCATGCAGGATCTTAGTTCCCCAACCAGGGACCGAACCCACGCCCCCTACAGTGGAAGGGTGGAGTCTTAAACCACTGGACTGCCAGGGAAGCCCCTATACCTCACATTTGTAACAGATTTTCCACAAGAATGCCAAGACAAACTACTATATCAAAAAATGGGAAAGGACTTGAATAAGCTTTTCTCCAAAGAAAATATACAAATGGCCAATAAACGCATGAAAAGATGCTCAACATTATTAGTCATTAGGGAAATACAAACCAAAACTAAGAGATACAACATCACACCCATTAGGATGCCTATTATCAACAAATTAAAATTTTTTTTAAAAAGTGTTGGCAAGAATATGGAGAAATTGGAACCCTTGTGTAGTGCTGGTGAGAATGTAAAATGGTGTAGCTGCTGTGGAAGTTTGCTGGTCACTCAAGGAGTATAACATAGAATTACCATATGATCCAGCAATTATACTCGTAGCCAAAAGAACTGAAAGCAGGAACTCAAACAGGTGTTTGTATACCCCATGCTCACAGCAGCATTACTAACAAAAGTCAAGAGGTGGAAGCAACCCAAGTGTTCACCAATAGATGAATGGACAAACAAAATGTGGTATAGACATACAAAGAAATATAACTCAGCCTTAAAAAGGAATGAAATTCTGACACATGCTACAACGTGGATGAAGCTCAAGGATATTATGCTAAGTGAAGTCAGCCAGTCACTTAACATGAGGTATGCAGAAAAGGCAAACTGACAGAGATAGAAAGTAGAATGGTGGTTTCAAGAGGCTGGGCATAAGAAGGAATAGGGAATTATCGTTTAATGGCTATGGAGCTTCTGTTTGGGATGATGAAAAAGTTCTGGAAGTGGATGGTGGTGATGGTTGCACAACCCTGTGAATGTACATAATGCCTCTGAACTGTACATTTAAAATGATTAAAATGATAAAATAAATACATAAATAAAAACCCTGAAGTACAGTATAATTACAAAATATTACCGTTTCCAGATTATTTGAATATCGATGTATATATTTTAACCCTCCCATAAACAGTCTTAGGGATAAAAAAATGAATACAATTGTGAAATTTGGAAAGAGACTTTTGGTTCTAAAAAAGATTGCAGATCATCTAATTTATTTTATAAATGAGGATATTGAGCACAAACAGGGTAAGTTAAATTACTCATCCAAGGCCATATACAGGGTTATTACCAGAGTATGGACTAGAATTCTAATTTATCATGTGCTAGTCCAGGTACTTTCCACCACACACTAGGCTATCTTACAGGTTTTGATGCTGTCTAAGACAAGAATTTGATTTTGTACCATTTTCTTTTACAGGGAATAATGCTACAAAAAAATTGTCCTAGAGAGGAAAATACCATTACATTTTAAATGGTTGATTATTTTCTCAAGCATAATTATAAGTTATATCCACATATATTTCTAATTAAATATGAAAGTTATTTAAGTTTAAAAAACCACTTCAATCAATCAATATACTAATGATCAAAATTTAAAGAGAAATGAGCTATCCTAAAAAATGTTCACACCTATTTATCTGAAAAAACTGAATGAATGAAATATTAAGTGACTTTTTGATGAAGGTGCTCTAAGTCATTAATCATCAATAAGCTTAATTGATAAGTGATAAGTGAATCTGCACTAAGCTATTAAGATTTGATCCAATTAACTTCTTTAAAATTTTGCCAGCTTACTAATGCAGGAAGCTGTTGCCAGCCATCAAGATGCCTATCATAAAAACATATTGTAAGAAAGACAAATACGGGTGTTAGATGATATCTAAATGCGGTTCAAAATTTTTACACTAAATTTTATGCTAAAGGCTCCAATGCTTTTACAAGTGTTCAGCTTGCTGTTACTTTAAAAATTTCAACTTCTTAATACAAAGGTTTGGGGCAGTGGAAAATAAAGACTTTCTCAGCCAGTAGAATACTTTCCTACTAGTATTAATAGTCAACTTCTAGCTTTGTTGCTCACCTCAATCTTCTGTCTTTCCTCTTCCATTTCAGTTATGTTACCCCTAGGGTAATTTAATGTACCTCTCATATAGACACTCTACCTTCTAGTTTACATTACATTATTTGAGGGTCAACTTTTTATCACCATAGTTCTTTGAGGACATAGACCACGTCTTCATTTTAGTGTTCTATTCAGCATCTACTGCCCAGTGCCTTACCTCGTTAGTTGCTCAATAGGTGTATATTGAAAAAATTAACCTGATCCATGGTTCAAGAGTAGGACAAGGAGTCACAAAGACCAGAGACTATGGAAAGACGTGGATTCCCATGCAGGCAATTTTTACTGCTTAACTATTAAACTCAGGAATAAATATAAAGCACTCACACAAAAAATAATTACCTACAATTTTGACAACTGTGAAGAAAATATAACATTAATTCATGCTTCTATACATTATAAACAGAAGTTCATCTTAAAGTACTGTCTTCTCTTCACTGGACTCTGAAGGTTTACCCAAGAGGACAAAATAAAGATCAAACCACTGAGGCTGAGAATTGTGTTGTATGCATTACAAGTCACTATCTACCCCCTAAGTGATGTGAGATAAAGCTGAAAATTAGCAAAATCAGGGGAGATGAAATAACTACAGAATTGCTGGGATCCGTAAAGGTGTAAAAAGCAAAGCAATTACGTCTTAAAACTAGAATACTATAACATCATAAAACAGACTGTGTGACACTAGACAGTGAATGCATCACACATCACTAAAACAGCAACCTACAAGGTCAACTTGGTATTACAAGTTGTTCTGGCTTCATGCCAGAGAAACTGGAAAAGTGGAAGGAAAAAGATACTATTTTAAACTAGTAGAAAGAAAGTCCTATAATAAAAATTCATAGTTGAAAGATTAGAACCAAATAACATTTTAAGAAGTTCAAGAAAAAATATTTTATCTAATATAGGAATCAAAGGAAAACACTATATATGAAGTATGGTCATTTTACATTTAAAGGTGGGCTAGGTATATAAAACTAATACCTATAAAAAGGCTTTCATGCAGGAGAAGTAAAACAATTTTCCCAGAGCAAAAGAAGCTGAATTATATTAAGGTAAATGAGATCCCAGTTCCCAAAACAAAACATTTTCATTCCTACAATAAAAGAAAACTATATTTAAAAATTATCCCCAATTATTATTATTGGCTAATGCAGAAGTTAAAACTATTAGAGAAAACTGCTAGCTTTCTCCAGAATGTATAATTAGACATATGACAGTTATTATTTTATGAAGTGGTATTATACCATTTATACTGAATATATGGATCCAAAGCATAGGCTTAACCACTAAAAAATAAATTACATCAAAGCCGACTTCTGAAATATACACTGGCGATGGATGGTATAAATTGTAGGAATTCTAGAAGAAAGAATTGCTTAATGTAATCAAAATAAAAGGGGCTCTCTTCGTCAAAATCTCTAATGAGAAAAGCCCTATATTCATTTGTGTAGCTTTTATAAATAAGAGGAACAGAGTCATTGGGTCAACAAGGCTGACATCTATCGCAAGAATCTTTATCTTTTAATATTCTCTACTTCTCTCATGCTTCCTTTCAATTAACTAAAAGAAGAAAGAAAGGAAAAGAAATACAAGGGTGAGAAAAAACCTGTGACTCACCTGTAAATCAATGGCAAACACTGTGAGGGCTCCACTGGATATTTAGCAAGCTAGGGAAGGAGTTAAACTTCTCTCTCTCTCTTTTAAATACTGCTAAGCCTGTAAAAAGCCCACGGTCACTTTCTTTGGCCTACACTGAGGTTATCCTCTTGGTATTTTATAACTCTTCAGGTCACTGTCTGTATTTATGCTGTCAGTGATTCATAAAACCATTTTATTAAGAACTTCATGCTTGCCTTGCAGAGGGCTCAGAGCTGGGAGAATATGGATGAAGACGGTATCACAGTCCTCTAAGAGGAAAGAAAAGGGGGCAGGAGGGGGGGGTGGGGAAAGGAGTCTGGAAGTGTTGCTTTTTAGGGCACCCACCGTGTGCCAAGTAAGTACTACATTAAGCACTTTTTAAGCTGCAGTTGGTTACTATGCTAGATTGTCTGTGGTCAGTCTGGCAAACACCCCCACCCCCACCACCCTTGTTTACTCTGTCTAAGGGTGGAAACCACATTCCCCACAGTCCCCCTTCCCTGGAGAGTTCCATGTCCGTAACCTCATATTTGAAGCAGATAAGTAAAGTGAAGGCCATTTTTTCTCAGGAGGTCATGGGAGTCAGATGCTTGGCTTTTTCAGATGCTGTAGCCTTGCTGACCTTTCCACCAGCTCCCACTTCACAGTTCTGGCAGGCTTTGCAGACTTCCCCACAGACTCTCACTTTTCTACCCACTCACCAGTGATGTTCAGGCTAAGGTCTTCACCGTCAAGTTCTCTGACCTAATGTCAGCTCCCACCACCTGCCTGGTGCTTCAGGATAGATATTTCATTGACAGTTTCTCTGATGTTCAGTAGAGCTCCTCTGACCTACGATGACAGCTTTCTTGATATCCATGCCCTCAGCTATGCCAACAGTAGTATAAGACCATAATTCTCCATAGAGCGACTTCTATTTTCCTGACCAAATCTTTAGTCACTAAGTTGCTGGAAGCATGAAGATACTGTGACTGTAGCCCAAGAAATACCAGGAACAACTACTAGTAACCTTGTCTAGAAAGGCAGCCTAATAAAGTAATTAAAGTATGGGCTCAGGAGCTAGCTAAATTTGATTCCTGTCTCTACCACTTTGAAGCTGTATGTTCTTATAGATAGGTTACTTAAACTCTCTGCCTCAGTTTCTCATTTGTAAATGGCAATGGTATTAGTTACTGCTTCATAAGGTAGCTACGACAATTGAATAAATATAAAATACACAGTTAATAACAGGTAAAGGTTAAATAGAAACATGCTTTTCAACACTTTTTCTTCTTTAGACTTAGTCCTCCTATTTGTACCCAGTAATAAAAGAGAATAATGGCTACTGAGATGCTTAAATACTGCAGATGGGATATTTGTGAGCCAATCTAAGAAGATGTTACAAAGTCTTATCTCTGGAGCAGGAAACAACATGTGAAGAATTTTCTAAAACCAGATCGTTCCTCTTTTATTTATTAATTCTTGAATATTTCTATGTTTTTTGAACTATCTCCATACTACTTTTCCATATGGCTCATCCTTCAATTTTTTTCTTCTTTTCTTGACAGATATACCTATAGAAATTTCAGATAATCAAAGTTCAAAATATATGCCCTCATAATAAAGACAGATTCAAGGCATGTGAATTGGGTTGGAGAAGGGGAATGTTGGGAGAAAAGTTAAAGAAGACTTTAATTCTATTTTTAATTTATTAGAACAAAAAGTATTCACATATTACTTTTACAGTTAAAACTTAATTTAAAAATAATTCTAGCATTCAGAATGATAAATTTCAAAAACATTGATAATTAACAATTAAATATGATAACATTAAAGTACGAAACAGAGAGAATCTCCATGTTTGTTTAAGAAGGGTATTTTCTGAAAGTATACTATTTTCATTCTTATACAAATAAATAGCTCTTTTAACCCATTTAAAAAAAACACTAAACCTTTAGTGCTATAATTTTTTTCAAACAACTTTTCTGGCTAATCTTTTTTTTTTTTTTTTTTTTTTTTGGTACGCGGGTCTCTCACTGTTGTGGTCTCTCCCGTTGCGGAGAACAGGCTCCAGACGCGCGGCCATGGCTCATGGGCCCAGCTGCTCCGTGGCATGTGGGATCCTCCCAGACCAGGGCACGAACCCGCGTCCCCTGCATCAGCAGGCAGACTCTCAACCACTGTGCCACAAGGGAAGCCCTGGCTAATCTTTTTATGATCTTTGGGTAAACATAATCTAGGAGAAAAATGTAACACCGAGACTACTTACTTTGAAAAGCATCTATATCTTATTAAATCAACTGTCTCAAAATATGCTGTATTCCTTCATATTTCTATAAATCCTTATTAAGGAAATCAGAGTAGAATGAAAAAAAAAAAGACTTTCCTCAGTATCCAAATAATAAAAATACAGTAAGGTTTAACAAAGTGTTCTACTCCCGTTGCACACTTTGGCCATGATAAATGGCAACTGCCTGTCAGCAGGAAAAAGTGGATGCCATTTTTCTAACAGCAGCCTTGTTTGGCACAAAAGCGGCACTGGAGCACAGAGACTGAGACTACGGGCTCATCTCTCTTAACACTGATCAAACCAAGTGAAACAATCAAAAAGATATTTGTTGCTTAATCAAAAAAACCTGAGATGTGGTAAGCCAAATGTTTTAGGTAGATTTGGAGAGACTAGTAAGGAAAGAAAAACAAATAGTAAAGAAAACCACTATGTACCTCTCCAACTTCACTCTCAATGCAGAGCATACACTCTTTTTTCCCACAGCAGGTTTCATAGTACTCAATTTGGTGGGAAAAAAAGCAAACCAAAATAGAGAACAGCAAAACAAACATATACTGGCAGTTCATACATACACATGCTGTCAGTGTACTTATTGATTTCCTGCTTCTAATTTTTTTCTTTTCTTTTTGTTTGATCTTTTTAAATACCAATTTCCTCAAGGTAAAATAACCTTCAAACATTTTATTAACTTCTACACTATTACACTGTAACTGACAAGATTAATGCCAATGTGCTTGCACAAGCTTGAAAAGGAAAACTGTTCACACCTAAATGAAAGTACAAAGAAAAGGAGTGTTAAATGTAATATTTAATGTGAATGAACTCAGTTACATGAGTTAGTAAGTGGATATATGCCTGGCTTCCCACAGATAACACTACGGTATGGAACGACACATGACCATTTTGGTATCAGATTAGAATATCACATTCCCAACTATGCTATCTAATGATCAAATGTTTTTCTAACTATTCCATTTGTACCTCAACTAAATGCTCTTCTACAGACCTCAGAAAAGACACTAGTTCTTAATTCAGGCTGTCTGGGTTCAATTCCTATTCCACTTACTATCTTTAAGATCACAGGTAAATTACTTAAGGTTTCTGTGCCTCAGTTTCATTTTGAGTAATATAGGAGTTATGATAGTTAAAAGTAACTTATTTTTTTAAAGAGGGAGTAGGGTGGAGGATTACTACAGTATCTGGTATATGATCAATCCTCAGCAAATGTCAGGTATTATTAGTATTAAACCATCTTATATAAAAGTAAACTAATACCCCACATCTACTTCTGACTTACCTACTTTGAAAAATGTAATGAAGTAAAATACACAAAGGTCAAATAATAGGAAGAAATACAGAATAATAAAATGGTTGGATATATTAGCAGTATAGATTAAAAAGATGTTAAGTTAGGGCTTCCCTGGTGGCGCAGTGGTTGAGAGTCCGCCTGCCAATGCAGAGGACGTGGGTTCCTGCCCCGGTCCAGGAAGATCCCACATGCCGCGGAGCGGCTGGGCCCGTGAGCCATGACCGCTGAGCCTGCGCATCCAGAGCCTGTGCTCCGCAACGGGAGAGGCCACAACAGTGAGAAGCCCACGTACCGCAAAAAAAAAAAAAAAAAAAGGTGTTAAATTAATAGTAGTAATATACCAGGATTTACTCAAATATTCCAACACATGAACCCCTTCCTTCTCCCTTTCACTCCCTTACTACCACCATGATGTTATTTTTAAACATAAACATATAAAGTATAAAAGGAGAGAGAGTAATAACAGATGGTAAGAAAAGATATTCAATAAAAATGGAACTTCAATCTATAGTAGCTCTGATCATTTTTTGTTTCTGATGATTCTTGGACAATCCCACAGAGACAGACTTCAAAAAAAACAGATTAAAGCGCTATATATACTTAATTATACTGTAAAATCTGAATTTTTAAAAACAAAATTATTCTAACAGAATATCAATTCATATATCACACAAGATGGATTTCTGAAACAAGATGAAATCATTTTTACTAGCATGAAATAACCCCAAACTACTTTTCTAAAAATTGTGTTATCACTATAACCCAAGGGAACATAACAAACTTAACAGAAACGGGAAGTTTTAGAAGAGATGATCATTTCAACAGTTTTACTGAGTGAGATATTACTTTGAGAAACAGAAGTTTAAGTTCTGTCATGAATCCCCTATGTCATAAGGGTAAAATTTTCTTCAAAATTCTGATAGAATACTATGACTACTGTGAAATGAACTATATTTTGATGAATGATGGCAGGAAAAACAAAAACTAACAAAAGCAAAAATACTATTAGGAAGAATTTAAGGATGGAATATCCCAAAATGTAACATATGTACTAAAATAAAAGGTATAAGTAGGAAGATACTAGGGACAACAATTAAAAAATTAAACGAAGGGAGACATAAATCAATTATTTATTCTGAAAGGTACTTGGTTAGACAAATTATTATTAGGCAGTAATATACTTGAATTCCCATAATGAACAGAGTATTAAGAAAAGAAACTTTAAAATGTTAATACAACTCAAACAAAAGTGACCGATAAAAAAATAAGGTAGGGACTTCCCTGGTGGTGCAGTGGTTAAGAATCCACCTGCCAATGCAGGGGACATGGGTGTGAGCCCTGGTCCGGGAAGATCCCACATGCTGCGGAGCAACTAAGCCCGTGTGCCACAACTACTGAGCCTGCGAGTCACAATTACTGAAGCGTGCCTAGAGCCTGTGCTCTGCAACAAGAGGAGGCACCGCAATGAGAAGCCTGTGCACTGCAACGAAGAGTAGACCCCGCTCACTGCAACTAGAGAGAGCCCGCGGGAAGCAACGAAGACCCAATTAAGCCAAAACAAAAAATAAATAAATAAACTTAATAAAAAACACCATTAAGGTAAGAATAGAAACTCAGCCAAGATCAAGATCAAGAGACTGATCATTCTCTTCTACATCTCTCAATTCTTAAGTTCCTCGATCTGTTACCTGACCAACTGAATATGCTCATCACAAGTTTTCCAAACTGCTGTACAGACTGATGGAGCAAAGGCAGAGAAGAATGAAAAGAGTAAGAGTAATAATCATAAATGTTATCAAGAGAGTTACTTTCAGACTTTAGTCTGCATAAGACTAACACCTAAGATATCTGCTTAGCCCAACCCCCAATTCTAATTCATTAGCTCTAGGATGAATCCAAAGTCTACATTTCAACAAACACCCCAGGTGATCCAGATGCAAGGAATCTGTGGCCTATAGAATACCATTTCCAAAGATGGTACCTCATGGTGCTCTATGCCATAATAAAATATTGTCTTGAAAAAAAGTGCTCTTTGATAAAATAAGTTAGGAAAAAGGATAAATAAGAAAAAGTAATCATTTTTCTAAACAGTATTTCTCAAAGCTTCAATATGCATTTGAATTCCCCCCAAAGAAAAAATAACCATACTATATTTCCTGAAATTATTGGGCATAGAATCCTTTCTCGTCTTTTACCTACCAACATCTACAAGAAGACTAAAATTTTAACACAAGAAAACTAGAGACAAAGAATAAGATGAGAGGAATTGGACTAAATTAGAAAATTTAAAAGCTTCCTTGTAATTCTAGGCTGGAAAAGCAGACAGGTAAATTAGAAAAAAAAAAAACCAGAATCCTCATTTATCTTAAGTAATACTAAACTATGGGCACATAAATATCACTATAATATGTACAAAATTCCCCTCTATATGATAACTCCAAAGTTTAAAATGATAATACTGTTCCTAAGGATTTCTTTAAACAATAAAGAAACTAGAAAAAATGTTTCATAAGAGGATAATTTTGTAGACATAGACATAAGAAGAAGTAATAAGTTTTTCTC
This sequence comes from Kogia breviceps, assembly GCF_026419965.1. Taxonomy (NCBI): domain Eukaryota; kingdom Metazoa; phylum Chordata; class Mammalia; order Artiodactyla; family Physeteridae; genus Kogia; species Kogia breviceps. Next base: position 64,492,013 of record NC_081318.1, on the reverse strand, counting down.
TAAGATTTTAAGAATAGCTGCAGATAGTAGCAACAAACAGTTATAGAAAATATTTTAGAAAAGGAAACAAAAAGGTTTATTTAAAGAAGGAAATTCTCTCTAGTTCATCTGTAAACAAAATATATTTGTGAAGTCTAAAAAATGTTTTAAACTAGTGGAAATTATAGATAAAACTATTTCAAGTTGATCAATTTAGAGCACTCAAAATTAACTACTTCAATTATCTAAAAGATAAAAATTCCCAGATTTGCCTCATTGATTTCAAATGAGTCCATAACGCAAAACTGAATGAAATAATCTAAGTGATTTCTCTTAAAATCTTTTAAGTGATTATATTGTAATATAGACGGTTACTACAAATTAAAAAAAACTTTTGAGAAAACTGTTAGTTTAAGGAAAAAAAATTAAGACTCTCTAAAACCAAACAGATAAAACAAATGAATGATGATAACTAACCCTAAAAACATATTTACATCTCCCTCAGGCGAATGCAGATTTTTAAAATGCGCCTGCCTTGGCTCAAGGTAAGAAGGTGAAAAATGTCTCCCCTAAGAATTCATAACTGCAAGCACCCCTCATGGGTTTGGAGTAGAAATTAACACTACTCATGTAATGGAAGAGACACACATATAAATTTTTATTTAAAATGGTCTTAGGTTGGTAGAGCTCCCAGGCACCTGGTAATAACTCTGACCTCAAAGAATTTTCAATGAGAAACAGGCTAACAACCTGATAGAAAAGCTGAATAAGAGTTGCACACACATATTCTAGAAGAGGAAATACAACTGACTAAAATTAAACAAATACATGCTCTAAGTCATCTAAGTGTTGAGGGAAATGCAAAATAAAATGTCCATGTACTATTTTACACGTATCACACTGGAAAGCATTAAAACATTGGACAAAACATGTTTGGGAGCAAAACTTATACCACTTATTCATTACTGGTATAAGTGTAAACCAGTTTGGGAAATATTGGAATTACCTAGCAAAACTGAAGATGCAGATATCCTATAACTAAGCAAATCCATGCCTTGCTATATACCCTAACTCCCTTTTATCATGCTGCAGGAGACATTTAGAAAGATATTTAAAAATGAGTTGTTTATAAAAGTAAAAAGATGGAGACAACAAAACTGCCAAACTATAGAAAAAAAAGGTAAGTTAATAATGATCTATTGTTTCAATAAAAAACTACATATTAGTGAAAATAAATGAACTACAATTAAACAGATCAGCATGTGTGAATCAAAATCATGATAATTTTGGTCAAAGTATCAAACAACAGGAAAAAAGTCTGACACCATTTATACAAAGTTCAAACCCTGAAAAACTATGTATTATTTATGAATACATATATACATACATATCAATACACAGAAAAAAAGGAGTGAATGAGAAATACAAAGTTGAGAAACGTGGTGACCTCTGGGCTAGATGGATGGTGAAGTGAGTACTGAGGGATTCAAAGGTGACTTCAAAGGTTTTGGTAATATTCTATTTTTGAAGTGGGTTTGTGAACACAATGGACCTTCATTATTATTATGCTTTATGCTGAATATAAAAACTACATTCTCATGTATGATTGGCATATTTCATAATATAATATAAACTTTTAAGAATAACCAATAGCAATATACATGTTTCTTTCATTGGCTACAGAGTATATGTTTACCCTTTGTCTTTCTCACCCCTTAAATTTTGACTTCAGAATTTTGTAATGGTTATGATAACTAGGGAACAAATTACCGTGTTTCTTATTGGAATCTTCTTGGGTTCTGGAGGCATATCCTGTGGAACAAATTTCACTGGTTCCTTAATCTGCCTCCTTGATCGTTTCGTCCCATCTGGTAAGGTTTCCATGGCCATGTCTGCTTCCATGTCACTGCTCCCTGCCTGGTCACATTCTGAACACTGCCTAAATAAAGAAAATAATATAAGTTCATATATTTAATTTACCTTCCAGCATTAGCTATGTTTTCTATAAATACAAAATTCAGGTATATGTTTAGAATATATGAAAATATACACAGGAACATGTGACCACAGGGTATACAACGACTATACATACAGAAAAGCACATACATTCCTGTAAGAGATACAACAGTAAGTATAATGCATCAAGCAATTCCATGTATCCCTAATAAGTATAATAAAAACACATGTAATACTGCCACATGTTTAAGTGAACCAACATAAGAGGCCCAGTACTGATGAAAAAGATAGTTTCCATTAGGAAATCATGGTTTTTCCTTAAGTGACATACACTGTGACACCAGAAAATCAGAGTCATTCATTGATCTTGACTACGTCTTGTCACAGCTATAATATCCTTGAATCTTAATTAATGGCAAGCTGTGCTGAATATACCAACTAAGGAAGTTCTGTAAAAACAGACTCTAAGAAGTGCTGAACAAAAATAAATGGATCATTTTGGTTGGTGGCCTATACTACGTATAAAAGAAAAAATATAAATTTATTTATGAAAAGAATGTATTAAAGTAGCATTTTTAGGGCTTCCCTGGTGGTGCAGTGGTTAAGAGTCCGCCTGCCAATGCAGGGGACACGGGTTCGTGCCCTGGTCCAGGAAGATCCCACATGCCACAGAGCAGCTAGGCCTGTGCGCTACAACTACTGAGCCTGCAAGCCACAGCTACTGAGCCCGTGTGCCACAACTACCAAAGCCCGCACACATCAAGCCCATGCTCCACAACAAGAGAAGCCACTGCAATGAGAGGCCCACGCACCGCAACTAAGAGCAACCCCCGCTCGCTGCAACTAGAGAAAGCCCGTGCACAGCAAATAAGACCCAACGCAGCCAAAAATAAATAAGTTAATTAATTTTAAAAAGTAGTGTTTTTAAAAATATGGGGGGGAAGATTGAAGAATAGAAAGCAATAGGAATCTGAATCTCAACCTAGACAACAATTACATTAACAGAATCTGTCTGACTTATCTATTTTGGAACTCTGGAGTCTACTGAAGGCTTGCAACTTCCAGGGAAAGGCTGGCACAGGTAAATTACAGTTAATTTTGGTCAACTTCAGCTCTTACTGCAGTAGCAGCTACCTATCCCCCATTCTAAGCCACATGGCAGGCAATTGTGCACATGTTCCTGCAGCAGCATGTCACAGCTTTTAGGAGCCAGTTGGACAAAATGAACCCTGTCCTCCAAATATGGGGGATATGTGCTCTGATCACTGATTGCTGCTTCTCATCACATGATCGCAGACAAAGAGGTGGGTGACCCCTCCTACTATTGCAAACCCCACCCGTTGGTTCAAAGTGACTTCCAGGACTTAGCAGACTGGTACCCTTTACCCCCCACCTTCATTTTTCTTTTTCCCCTTTTGGGAACCAGACATTAAAGACTAGGACCTTCAAAAGAAAATGCATATACGGGAAAAAATTTTAAATGACCACACTTGCCCAAGGAAAGGCTCAGAAAAGACATGAGAAAACCATAGTTTACACTTTAGGCTGTTACCCAGCACAAAGACAGCCCGCTACAATAAAAACAAACAAGCAAATAAATAAATAACAAAACACAGCAAGCCCCGCGGATGGAGGAGAACCTCATTTCCAGGAAAATGGACATCTCATTTCCATTATTTCCACTGTTTCCCCTCTGTTTCTCATTTTGTAACTATAACCTTTGTCAGTACATTCTCCAACTTCTCTTGCTCATTCTCACCCCCACCAAAAGTAATACATCTAGGTGACAAAGAAACTTGCTTAGAGCACTCAGATAATAGAAATGTTATGCTCTGAAAACCACAAAACACTGAACAATTCAGGAAAATCTAAACAAAATGTCACTGCCAAAGCAGAAATTTATCTATTCCTATTTCAAGACAACTGCCACATGATACTTGCAATACAAAAAGCCAACACAGATGAAAACACTACCTGCAACTCAACTCTTTCAGCAATCTTTTAAACTCTATAGTCCTCATCTTTTTTTTTTTTTTTTTTTTTGGTTTTTTTGACATGGACCATTTCTGAAGTCTTTATTGAATTTGTTACAATATTGTTTCTGTTTCATGTTTTGGTTTTTTGGCCACAAGGCATGTGGGATCTTAGCTCCCTGACCAGGGATCGAACCCGCCCCTACATTGGAAGGCGAAGTCCTAACCACTGGACCGCCAGGGAAGTCCCTATAGTCCTCATCTTACAAATAGCCTTTAAGATATGAAAAAGCATCTCTGCTACATTAACCGGTACACAAGATCATAAGAAATAATAACTGAGGGGCTTCCCTGGTGGCGCAGTGGTTGAGAATCCGCCTGCCGATGCAGGAAACACGGGTTCGTGCCCTGGTCCGGGAAGATCCCACATGCCGCGGAGCAACTAAGCCCGTGAGCCATGGCCGCTAGGCCTGCGCGTCCGGAGCCTGTGCTCCGCAACGGGAGAGGCCACAACAGTGAGAGGCCCGCATACCGCAAAAAAAAAAAAAAAAAAAAAAAAAAAAAAAAAAAAAGAAAGAATAACTGAGGATAAAGCCATGGCCTGTCCAATTCCATGGAATTACAGATATTTGGGGGAAAGTCATAATTATCTTTCATAATATCAAAACACATACCTGGCTTCTTTTAGTAATCCACTAAAAAATTATTTAATTAATTAAAAAATAATTCACTAAGCTGCTATTATCTGCGAATTTAGCTAAACTCACCTTAATCCTGTATGTTTTTACTTAATATATTCTATTAGGGAAGAGAATCTATGAAATCTATAATTCCTATATATAGTACTAGAGATAACTTTAAGTAATCAAAAAATTCCATTAATTAAAAATGGATTTTTTAAGTATAAATAATGAAAATTCAGGTAAGGAATTTATGCCAAAGCACTACCTTCATACTGAAATACTAAGAGATTTTCCTCAATTTGCTGTACCTTCTTGATCCCCAGAACCCTACACTACAACTTATGTTCAGAATAATTACCTAAGGAGGTTTTAAAAATCTTAATTACTAAAGAAAAATAATTTTTATTGTATAATGCTAAAACAAGGAAGAATACTAATTTAATCTATAGAAAATTTAATTTGCATAAGGCAAAGAAAAAAGATTTTATGAATTTTTAAACATAATAAATCCAGTAACACTCTATTTCCCAAATATTATAAATAATTTATGATTTACCTTTTTTTTCTTTATAAATTACCTCTTTCGGTCTTCAAAAATTTCACACCATAGTTTTTTTTTTTTCTTATTTCAAAGCCTTTTCCCATGCTTTCCCCACTTTTTAGAGGGAAATCTTCAAAGGTGCCTATAGAAAACTACATCAGGGAAATACAAATCAAAACTACAATGAGATATCACCTCAAACCTGTTAGAATGACGGTCATAAAAAAGACAAGGGATAACAAGTGCTGCTGAGGATATGGAAAAAAGGGAAACCTCATGCACTGTTGGGAATGTAAACTGGTACAGCCACTCTGAAAAGCAGTGTGGAGATTCCTCAAAAAATTAAAAATGGAACTACCGTACGAGGCAGCAATTCCACTTCTGGGTAATTATCCAAAGCAAACGAAATCACTATCTTGAAAAGATATCTGCACTCCCATGTTCACTGCATCATTATTTACAATAGTCAAGGCATGGAAACAACCTGTGTCCATCAACAGATAAACGGATAAAGAAAATGTGGTCTATATATACAATAGCGTATTATTCAGCCATAAAAAGAAAATCCTGACACTTGCAACAACATGGATGGATCTTGAGGACATTATGTTAAATGAAATAAGTCAAAGGCAAATACTGTATAATCTCAATTATATTTGAAATATTAAAAACAAAAACTCAGAGAATGGACAGGTGGTTGCCAGAGGCAAGTGGAGGGGGTGGGCAAAATGGGTAAAGGTGGTCAAAAGGGACAGACTTCCAGTTACAAAATAAGTAAGTCCTGAGATGTAATGTACAGCATGGTGACTACAGTTAATAATACTACACTGTATGTTTGAAAGTTGCTAAGAAAGTAGATCTTAAAAGTTCTCATCACAAGAAAAAAGAATTTGTTTGGTGATGGATGTCAACTAAACTTACTGTGGTAATTACTTCACAATATATCTATATCAAATCATTATGTTGTACACCTAAAACTAATAAAATGTTAAATGTCAATTATATCTCAATTTTTAAAAAGAGTTAATGGGAGAAAGGGAAGACAAATTATGAAGGCAAACATGGGAAAAAACTACTTGCAAAATTCTTCATAGAAGGGTTTGTGCTACATATTTTCTTTTTGTCTTAAAAGAATAAATAAAAGTATATCCAGAGAATAAAAGGATAAAAGAAAAAACGATTTTATGAATTTTTAAACGTAATAAATCTAGTAACACTCAATTTCCCAAATATTATAAATACTTTAGGATTTACTTTTTTTCCTTTACAAATTACCTCTTTCAGTCTTCAAAGATTTCACACCACAGTTTTTTTCATGGATGGACCTTGAGGACATTATGCTGAGGTAATATGTTTTAAGTAATATTACTCAATTCTCTGTCAAGTAATACTCTTCATAATATTCTTTAAATAATTAGAAAATGCAAGACAAATTCTGATCAGATGGATGGTGGAAACATAAGATTAATACCCCAAAATTAAAATAAGTATTTACTATTTGAACTACTCTAACGAATCAAACCCTTACTATTTATTTATACCTTACCAGGCTTGTCTTAGAAAGAATGTAAGGTAGTGTTCAAAATTATATATTTTAAAAAACAAACCAAGATAACATAAACTAAAAGTGAAACAAAATACATTTCAAACACTGGGAGTAGGTACAAACAAAACAGAGCCTAGATTATACCTTTACTAGTCCCCCTACCCCCTGCCAAATGCCTCACCCACCTAATATTCTTCTTCATCTGATTTGCCCATCTCTAATCTAACCTAAGAAGTCCTTGGGTTTTCCCCTCTCCTCCTCCTGGGAAGCTCAGTATTACCGGAGAAAAATCAATTAATCACACTTACTAAACAAATTCACTGAACATTCTTGCTATATAGCCTCAGCAAGTCAGTTATCTCTGATTTTTTTTCCCCACAGTACCTGGTGTAAACTATTTCCTCTCTTCTCAAGCCCCCATTATCATCCCAGGTCCTTTCCCTCTCAACAGACTACTTCTATTTCACTGAAAAGTCTAACATGAACGCACTCAAATTCCCTATTCTCCACCAATAATTACTTCTGTAGCTTTATCCATCTCTTCTTTCCTGTCATATGTCTTAACTCAGTCCAGCATAGCGCTGTGAATTATTGTGGAATGGCCCAAACAGAAAGCATACAGATCTAGAACTAGTATCTTCAGGAAAGCAGTGCTGATATTGGAAGAAAGAGCTGGATAGCAGTTGCTTAGAATAGTCTATCGAGCAGAATATGGTATTTGAGAAGTAAAGCAACACACTGCATAGTAATTCTAGCTGGCAGCAAACGTAAGAGGGATACAGCAGTAAGGGTGTTAACACAGTCTTGCACAGCATAAAGACAGCAAAAGCAGAAACTGGTGACATCAGAAATGTATACCAGTGGGCTCCGTAGAAATTTAAGCCTCAAACTAGGGCTTAGTCATGAAATAAGGATCCAGTAACAGGACCTCTTTCCCTAAGTAAAAGACTGAAAACTAAGGTAGAGATTAAAGCAGAAATTAGGCAATGGTGTGACGGTAAATATGGGCAAAAGTCCTAATTTGTAGCTTTTGCCAATTTCTGTGGTAAGAATACTCCTACCTGTGGTCAATTTCAAGCTATCATGCGCAGAATGGGGAAAAGATGTAGTAGCACACCATTACACAGTTTTCCTAACATATATATATATATATATATACAGTAGATTTAAATAAACTAAAAAGCATAGTTAATGGTAAAGTATGTAGGAGGTGAAGTTTTCTTTTAGTATTTATCTTTAATATAGTTTCAAAAATAAACTGGAAATGTTAAAAAGCAAAAAGTAAAAACTGCCTCCCACATTTGAGAGCACTGAAGAAAAAAATGTTCTCCAAAAATTACTCCAAAATTAATACATCCAATTAATTGCTAAGCAAAGCTAAGTTGATTTTAGAGGCCAAAGGAAATTTGATCACTAGAAGCTACAAGATAGTGAAGACTTCACTTTGCTGCAATATTAGCTTCTACTTTTACTTTAAAACATTGCAACTAATGCATAGAACCCTAAGTAATTTAGGTTCTCTGGGGGAAGCTTTCACTAAAACATCCCACCTTATGCACTTTCATCAGATATTCTTCCAGAAACTCTTACACACTGGAAAACAAAGCTCTACAAGCACAGTGGGATTAGACAAATTAATAACCTCATTTAAGAAGAGAAATGTATATCTACACTTCCAAGATCATGACAAAGCTCCCTGGCCCTGGAGACTACCAAACTGGCTTTCAATTTAGAAACCCACATAGGATGTTTATTAACACTGCTGGCATTCTAATAAGCGACAGCAAGTTTCTCTTAAATTCTGGTTTCAAAAGCACACACGTATCAAAAGTAATACATTGCACTATATTTGAAAAAGAGTTGATCAGTATGACTGACTCAAGACAAACTGATAAAAGAACACTATGAAAAAGCAATCATGTGAAAATGGTGAAAGAATGTGAGCTTCTTAATAAAATGAACAGAGGTAGGTTTATGAAATAAAACAATGAGGTCAGAAAACTTGCTTTAATGTGTTTGAAGAATACACACCTTTTTGTATAGATTACCATTTAAAAATCTGGGGTCCGGTCTTTTCTAAAACTAGAATTTGTATAAAGTTTGTATAAAAAGAATAGTTATGTTCATTCCAAAGCTTTCCATGGCCTATATTCTTCCTGTATGGAAACAATCTATTAGAATTTGAACATCTGTCTCTTCCTTGGACTAAAATTAAGAATAAAACTTATAAATATCATAAGCTTTTATCAAACATCTGTAGTGATTCAATATGCTTAGGTTAATGAAAAAAATAATTCAGAAACATATGTCAAATGTTTCTAGATTTGCAAAGAATGGCTGAACTTAGATATACAACTAGCACAAATGACAATACCAGAAGTAAAGCCTTCGGTGACACTAATTTAGACATAAAATACTAAATTACAAATAAAAGCATGAATATGGAGGCAAATTCTTGATAAATTCATGCAATTTCAAAACAAAATTAAAGCATTTTAAAAAATGTATAATAAAGCAAAAGAATTATAAACAGAATTCATGCTTTAAGAAACCATTGCTAGATACCAAAATAGTCTCAATTAACTTAAAATTCATTTATCAAAAAACTGCTATATCTTTATTCATATAATGCTATAATAAATATTTATGTCTGAAATGTTCTCACCACAAAAAAAATGGTAACTATGTGAGGTGATGACTATGCTAATTAGCTTGATTGTGGTGATTATTTCATAATGTATACATATATATACCAAACCATTAAGTTGTAAACCTTAAAACTACACAATTTTTTTTTTAACATCTTTATTGGAGTATAATTGCTTTACAATGGTGTGTTAGTTTCTGCTTTATAACAAAGTGAATCAGTTATACATATACATATGTTCCCATATCTTGTCCCTTTTCGTCTCCCTCCCTCCCAGCCTCCCTATCCCACCCCTCTAGGTGGTCACAAAGCACCATGCTGATCTCCCTGTGCTATGCAGCTGCTTCCCACTAGCTATCTGTTTTACATTTGGTAGTGTATATAAGTACATGCCACTCTCTCACTTTGTCCCAGCTTACCCTTCCCCCTCACCATATCCTCACGTCCATTCCCTAGTAGGTCTGTGTCTTTATTCCTGTCTTGCCCCTAGATTCTTCATGGCCATTTTTTTTCTTTCTTAGATTCCATATATATGTGTTAGCATACGGTATTTGTTTTTCTCTTTCTGACTTACTTTACTCTGTATCACAGACTCTAGGTCCATCCAGCTCACTACAAATAACTCAAGTTTGTTTCTTTTTATGGCAGAGTAATATTTCATTGTATATATTGCCACATCTTCTTTATCCATTCATCTGTTGATGGACACTTAGGTTGCTTCCATGTCCTGGCTATTGTAAATAGAGCTGCAATGAACATTTTGGTACATGACTCATTTTGAATTATGGTTTTCTCAGGGTATATGCCCAGTAGTGGGATTGCTGGGTCGTATGGTAGTTCTATTTTTAGTTTTTTAAGGACCCTCCATAGTGGCTGTATCAATTTACATTCCCACCAACAGTGCAAGAGGGTTCCCTTTTCTCCATATCCTCTCCAGCATTTATTGTTTGTAGATTTTTGATGATGGCCATTCTGACTGGTGTGAGGTGATACCTCGTTGTAATTTTGATTTGCATTTCTCTAATGATTAATGATGTTGAGCATTCTTTCATGTGTTTGTTGGCAATCTGTATATCTTCTTTGGAGAAATGTCTATTTAGGTCTTCTGCCCATTTTTGGATTGGGTTGTTTGTTTTTTTGATATTGAGCTGCATGAGCTGCTTGTATATTTTGGAGATTAATCCTTTGTCAGTTGATTCATTTGCAAATGTTTTCTCCCATTGTGAGGGTTGTCTTTTCATCTTGTTTATGGTTTCCTTTGCTGTGCAAAAGCTTTTAAGTTTCATTAGGTCCCACTTGTTTAGTTTTAAAACTACACAATTTTAGCTGTCAATTATATTTCAATAAAATTGGAAAAAATTATAAAAATATCAATTAAAAACTTACTGAAAACTTTATATGAAGCAATATGGTATAACACTTAACAAAGTTGAAACTACGAGCAAAGCAGTTCTAACATCTAAATCCTCTCCATTTTACATACCAATAACTGTTTTTGGTCTTTCTTGGCATCCTTGTAAGAGGAGGGTCCAGACATCCAAGATGGTAATGGAGTTTACAGGTATCACACAATAAAAGAAGATGCTGATCATGATTCTTCTTACAAATTCCACAACTTTGAATAAAGGCAGCAAATAAAGGATTAGAATAATCATCATCACAGTGAACAGTTAACTTATAGCATATTTTTTAAATTTCAAAATTTCACCATATTAACTTTTATTGAAATCAAATATTTTTTCATAACATGTCTTTTTATAATGTCAATAACTATTAGTTCTATATTCTTTTAAGAATGTAGAAAAATAGCCTGGATCTAGTATAAATTTAAATATTGCTGGTGTCATACTTTTCAGAGAAGGGCATATGTTAGACACTTACGTTAATGGTGTCTTTATCTTAATTTTAATTATCACTTTAAAACCCATTTAACATTAGACCAATTTTTTTTAGAAACAAATTATTAAACAAAAAATCTTTCAATTTTCTACCTCTCTAAAACTACAAAAGAAGTTACTTTACAAACAAAATTCTTTTTATTTTCTACCATTAATTATAAATCTTTCAAAGAACCTTCAACATGTAAATAAGCTACATATATAAGTCTCTTTACAAAATCAGACTTTGAGTCTTAAAAATATACCAAATGATTATTTATTATAAAGAATGGGAAGTTTTACTATTATTGTTACTGTTATGTTACATTATGTTATGTTATTTATTTACTATATGGACCACTTTTAAAGTCTTTATTGAATTTGTTACAATATTGCTTCCAGGATTTTTTGTTGTTGTTGTTTTTTTATGTTTTGGTTTTTGGCCATGAGATATATGGGATCTTAGCTCCCCGACAAGGGATCGAACCCACACCCCCTGTGTTGGAAGGCGAAGTCTTAACCACTGGACCACCAGGAAAGTCCCTGTTACTGTTATTTTAGATTTTTGTTTGTTCTTAAGAAATCCAACTTTTCTTGTGCAGAAGGACAAGTTAAATACTCCTGAGAGAACAAACACCATGACCTAAAAATCTAGGGTATATTTATATTAAGAATGTGAAGGTTGAGGAAAAAGTTGTTGAGAACCTAAGAGCCATATATATACAGAAACAGCAATGATGTTTGAATTTTTAAGTAATCCTAGAAAAAAAGATCACATACACACATATACAACAATGACAACAACGACCAGTACTGGGTCTCAAAGTTGCTCAGAGTAAAAATGGAAAATTACTTAAAGTATATTCTGAAATAAAAATGAACTGCAGTGATAAAAAGTCAGGAGCATAAATGATATGCCTGACGGTTCCAAATGAACCAATTTTATTTGGAAAAGCTAGCCTGAGAATGTGCTAGTCTTCATAAAGCACACTAAAACACTAGTGGGCTTCCACAGCTCAAGGAAGTTATCTGCTATTACCTATGGAGAGAGCCTCCAACCAAGACGAGAAAGTAATTATAGAGATTGATATTGTTGCTATTGCTATTTCCGAGAAAGAGGTTGTGGGGAGAATATTTATAAATTTACATAAGCATATATACTTGTGCATGTGAATAGATAGATTTGTGTATGTATACATACACACAAACATATACTAGCATCTTCTAGACTTTTCTCAATTAATATCATCAGTTACATGGAAAAAATAGTGAGGTCCAAACCTACTGAAGTATGGAAAGAAGTCTTAATAACTATGTAAAATTGCTATAATGGTGAATACTGTAAAATACTGAGCCAAGGACAAAAATATTTGGGAGAATGAAATTATTACAACTGAGCCAAGAGAGAAAAAAATGTAGACAGATTGAAATCTAAAACTTATCTTCATTATCTACCACTGTGCAAAGGCAGTAATTCAAGCTATATTATAATACCCATCACTACCTAAAAACAAATGTAAACCTCTAAAACTCATTCAAGTAAAATAAAATATAAACACCCATTTATCTAACATATCATTTTAACTATTTAAGAAAATAATCATCTACATTAAAGTCACTTTCCAATTTCCCAAAGAGGACAGTTCATTTCCATGGAGCATATGCACGCATAGCCCCAGTTACTTAGAGGTTACAAGAAGTGATTTAGCTTGTCATTAAAAGAGGAGCAAAATCTCTTCTATCATCATTCAATCTGGAAAGCATCTTTGACGGTTTTAATAAAATGAACTTCAAATGCATTTAACTTAAATTCCAATATAAACATATTTCATTCCCAAATATCTGAAGCATCTTGTTATTAAAGAGTATTAGTTTAAAAATACACAAGGGCTTCCCTGGTGGTGCAGTGGTTAACAACCCGCCTGCCAATGCAGGGGACATGGGTTCAAGCCCTGGTCAGGGAGGATCCCACATGTCGCAGAGCAGCTAGGCCTGTGTACCACAACTACTAAGCCTGTGCTCTAGAGCCCACGAGCCACAACTACTGAGCCCGTGTGCCACAACTACTGAAGCGCACGCACCTAGAGCCTGTGCTCCTCAACAAGAGAGGCCACCACAATGAGAGGCCCACACACAGCAGCCAAGACCCAATGCAGCCAAAAATAAATAATATTTTTAAAAATGAAAAAAAATACACAATATTAATCTATCATAATTTCATTACTTGCCTATAAAGTACTGCAGGAAGAGTAGATGTCTTTTGTGTGCCTCCTTCTTTTTTACTTGGTTTTCTCTCCTTGGGTGCTCGCAAAATTGCCGGTATGTTCAACTTCTATTGATTTGAACAAATGCAGTTTATTTTGTTTTAAAGAAAAAACATAAAGCAACTTTCCTCTACGCACCGCTCAAGTCAACTAATATGCTAGGATTGTAAGGGGGAGATCTTTTACAAACTTTTACATTGGTAAAAAGTACTAAAATGAGTTTTTGTCTCAGTCACTGCCATTAGAAGCCTATAATAACATACTTTCATTGATTTTCAGTGGACCACTAAAACATTATGAAAATTAAAGTTCTACTTTAGCTTTAAAAATGAGAGACAAGGACAAGAATTTAATAACTTTAAAAAAAAGTACACTTTACAAAAAGAATATTGAGGCCGTTTATTTTCCTCAACATCCCAGCTACACTGGTGCTCCAAAGGTTAATTAGAAAAATTATCTTATTGGACCAAACTCTCCACAAAGCGAAGTAGATTCTCTTTGGGTTTCTACTAATCAGTAGTATGCTGGCTTCCCAGACAGCAACCATCTATCAAAGTCATTTCTCAGTGGCCTGGTGGGCTGGCATCTGTTTAACCAACTGGAAAAAAGTGTCCTGCAAGTGATACAAATGAATTCTACTTCTGCTGTGTATTTTACATTTGCACAAGGAAATGCGTGCGCTTCTGTTACAAGTGATTTAATAAATGAAAATGCTCTTTTATAGTAGATAATGTTTTATACTAAATAGGAAATTCTTATGAGACAAACTTGCAAACCAAGCCAATAGATAATGCTCTTGCCAAATAAACTAATAATAGGCTTGCATTCAATATTAATTTATCTAAATATAAAACACCATAATCTTCCAAAAATTCATCAACAACCTATCAATAGAAACAAAGGTCAATTCTCCATACGTGACTACTCATTCTCACCTTTTATATTATGTTATTCATTATAATATAAGCCACATACACCTTGTTCACAAAAGCAGCATCTTCAAAGCCAGCATGGCACAATACATATCACTAGGCACTACCTTCTAAAATAATATGTCTACACAAATTGTTTAATGAATTTGACTCTTTGTAAACTTTTAAAACAAGTACAATGAAAAATATCTGTTCTTTGAAAATCTTCCTTCACAAACAAAACTATTTTCATAGTGAAATGACCACAGTGAGTCAACATCATCCTTAAAAAAATAACTGAAATTATTCAAATGAATTCTTAATTGAAGAATTATATACACAGTACCAAAAAAAGCATTCAAAGAAATCCATTTGGCAATGATTTTTCTTTTCAATAGCAAGAACTATAAAAGGCTAAATATGTTCAAGGATAAAGTTAACCTTTTTCATAACTACAATAATAGCTACTGAAGGAGAAAAACTACACTTTAACATTAAAGTTTCAAAAACCATTTCTTACACAGTTCAAAACCAAATCAACATGAAAATAAATCTCTCCAGTTTTCCGTTTAAATTTTACACACCCCACCGGTCCAAAAAAAAAAAAGAACTAATTACAGCACAAGAACAGGACAGAACAAACGTGGCAAGGAATCTAAAACCGCTACATTAGAGGCAGAAGAATATGGTAGAATTAACTCATGCTTCAAATCTTAGCTTCATCACAAACGACAGGTCAATCAGTTAGAGCAAATGAAAAAATCTGCAAACAAGATAGCTGTTAAAACAACGAAATTAAGCTACAAATTCTCAGTAGGCAGCTTCCAAAGCTCTAGATGTACTTCAGGCAGGAATCATTATCCCAGAGGATTAGCTGGCCCTGATTAAACGGAATTCTTTAGTTAGTGAAGTGACAGCTGTATTAAGAGTTCTGATCTTTGAAATCATATAGAGAGCAAGAAGAGAAAGAGATAGCAATTGGAAAGAAACTAACCTGCCCTGTGATTCTGCCTAGTAAGGCCCATATTCCTTGTCCTTCACTTCGAAGTTTTCCATTCAGGTTTTGTAGTTCTTCTAAAGATTCACACAGCTACAATGTAAATAATTCAAATTAGCAAACCATTAAAATATACAGTAAAATATGTGAAAATGTAAATAATTTATTAATAAATGTGCCAAAATATCTATATTTATAGTCCATATATTTTTAACACACTCAAGCACAATACACTGAAAAATGAGGGTCTCCAATTATCTAAGCAGCACCAACAAAATGTAAGCATTTTGTTTTGTTACCATTTTTACTAATGATAATAATGATGCCTACATTTATATATTCTATTATAGTTTACTATATAATATCAGAAACATTCTGCTAATTAATCCTTATGAGTCTATCAAGACGCACTCCCACCATTTTCCCAATGAGAAAAATAAGGATCACAAGGTTTTTGTGACTTGGCCAAAATCATAAGACTAGCAAGAATCCTTAGGTCTTTTGAATTGAATCCCAGTACTCTTTTCAATACAGTGTGGCTGATTACTGGAAATTTACTTCCTACAAATTTTGTTATCACTTAAAATATTATTTATCAATAAGTCAATCCTGGTTTTATATGCCCATGTTACTTATTACCTAAAATTTAGTCACAACCTGCTTTTATATATTTCTTTTTGACCTTCCTCATCTTTAGAATGAAGGGGTAGAAGGGAAATTTAAATTAGGAGTTTTATTTTTTTTAATCAAAAGTAACCAAACAATTCAAGAAAAAAATAGTAATTTCAAAAACAGGTTTAGGGCTTCCCTGGTGGCGCAGTGGCTGAGAATCCGCCTGCCGATGCAGGGGACATGGGTTCGTGCCCCGGTCTGGGAGGATCCCACATGCCACAGAGCGGCTGGGCCCGTGAGCCATGGCCGCTGAGCCTGTGCGTCCGGAGCCGGTGCTCCGCAACGGGAGAGGCCACAACAGTGAGAGGCCTGCGTACCACAAAAAAAAAAAAAAAAAAAGACTAGAATTCAAATATAGGCGGTCCAACCTGAAAGTACACACTTTAAAAAAAAAAAACAGGTTTAAAGTTTTCTACAATTTAGAAAGAGAAGTTCCATAGTACAGTGGTTAGGAATAAGGAATGGAGTCAAGACTGCTGGGCTTCAAACCCCAACTCTATGACTTGACTACCTATGTGAGCCTGGGCAAATTACTTCCCCTGTTTAGGACTCAGTTTACTCCTCTGAAAATGGGAGCAGTAATCCTAAGCCATATTACAAAGCTGAAATGAGAATTAAATGAGTTAATACAAGTAAAAGTGCTCAGAACTGTGCCTGGCACACAGAAAGTACTCAGTAAGTATTAATGATAGTAATGAAAATAATGAGGGGTCAGAATTGTAGGCAAGTTGTAAAAATTCCAGAGGAATTTCAAAATAAAACATAAATAAAAATGTTACAAAATCACAAAAGAAATCATCAATAAGATGTAATATATTATGTTGTTTGTTTTATAGCCAACTTACCTTATTATATTCCACATGAAGCTTTTCTTGTTCATTCTCTAATTTATCCTTTATATTCTTTTGTTCAGCCATATTTTCTTGAATTTGAATCATGCGCATATTTCTCTCTATTTAAATTAAATATCCAATTTTACTTTAGCAGAAAATAAAAGCTGATATACAAAATACACAAAGGAAGAAGCTAGCCATAGGGATGATCACATGGATAAATCTACATTATTCAAAACACTTTTAACTTTATTCACAAATTAACTTAGCATTTTACAGCAACCCACAACTTATTAGGAAAATAAACATGCTTTTACTTGATATATGTAACATTGCTAGTAAATTTCTAAAAATTGACAGCATATCAAAATCTCCATCGGCAAATTGTCATCAATGAAAACGTGCATGAATTAGTGTCTATACTGACCAAAATAATAATTCACAAAATCAGCAGTGAGAGCAGGTTGCTTATGTTTTCTCCTTCCATCGACACTAGAACTAGTATCTGAATTGTCCACTGGGAAGATATCTGTACTGATCCCCATTAGTTCTGCTTTCCGCATAAGTTTACGAATGGCCGAAGCACTGCTAGTGAGCGGTCTGGGCAATTTTTCCCTTGGAACCCAGGCCTGGGGTCTGGTGGACCGAGCTAGTTCTGCTTTGGCACGATATTGCTGAAGCCGGGCATTGATCCTTGCCTATAAAAGAAACGTATACAAATTTTAAAAGATATTAAAATGGAACATGCTCCTTATGATTTTTACTTCCACATTTAGAAAAAGTAAAGATAACCAGAATTTCACATATCAAGGCAAATTATATCTATCCACAGTCCTTAAGGTATACTGTATAATTCTTGGGTTATAATAAACCAGGTCTACCCCTAGTAACAACTGTCCTAGACTATGATCAGAATTGTCAAAAACTAATATGATTAAGCTGAAGTTTCTCTTCTCAACTAGCCTTGCACTAGTCTCCATAAATGTACTTAATTTACATAAAAATACATTTTATATGATGGGCAAACTAATCAAATTCTTTGCATAAAAGAACATTAGAACAGACTGAAAAAAGATGTGGTCAACATATTGCACTGATAGAATAATTTCCTCTAAGCCACATTATTTAATGTACTGGAAGCATACTTTACAAATGACTGCTTTGTTGACTAGCTGACGAGTAATATATTCAACCACAAACTATACTCACCATTTACCTTAATGACAATCCACTTCCTAGGTAACTAACCAAATTTCACAATTATACTTCACATGTCATTGGCAAACACATGAGATCTGAAATTTATAACCTTGATTTTTTTTTTTGGCCATGCTGCATGGCATGTGGAATCTTAGTTCCCTGACCAGGGATCAAACCCAGGCCCTCAGCGGTGAGAGCGCCGAGTCCTAACCACTGGACCGCCAGGGAATTCCCTGAAATCTATAACCTTGAAAGAAAAAAACATGAGTTTTGGCATGAATCCCATCCTTACCTGTGCTTCTGGTGATAGTTGCTTCTCTCTCTCTTGTAAAGACATTTTACAATAGGATTGTAGAGCCAAGTAGTTTTTTCTCTTCCATTTTCTGTCTAACCTATCCGCATGTTGCTTACAATAAGCAAAAAATGGATCTGCTATATCCTATAGCAAAAAACAGGGGGGAAAAAGTAAACAGTTTTACTTCAAAGGGTCATTAAAAACAATGATAATAGATAATATTTCCATTATCCCTAAAACAAATTACAAAAGTAATTTTTATACATAATGATAAAAATTGCTGCTTTAGAAACTTAATCCTATATATCAAGTTCAAATTAGCAATTTTTTTAAAGGGCCTTGTGGATTTAAAAATACTGAAATCAAAAATTAGGTATTACCATTTAGTTATATTTGTTACCTAAAAAAATTATCACGGTTTAAAACAAATAAGATTTCAATAATCTCAGGTAGAAACCATCATTAAATATTAAAGTTATGCATACATAGATTAATATTATAAAACAACAGTATATCTAGAAAATATAAGACTAGCCAACACAGATAAGTAGGGTACTTCTAATTGACTAGAAATGCACAGGCAGATTCCACCTGGGACAAAAATGGATTAAGAAGGCCAGGCCTTGTCAATAAAACACTTTAGATATTCCCTTTAACTCTTCATGAAACCCTAAAACCTCAGATGGAAACACAGCTCTCTCACAGTCATATTTCATGGTACTACCTTAATGGGTACATTTTTTATTCATAAATACTAGGGTACCAAAAATAAAAGAAATCTACTACCAAAAATAGAAATAAATTATAAATATGTAGCCAAAAAAAGTAATGTGCAATGTGACTGCCAGCAAAGTAACAGGTTCATTCTTTAGGTCTGTCCCAAAGAGAAAAATAAAGATAAGCTATCCATATAGGTTTTTATCTAAGTTATGTTAAAGGGTCTCTTAGTAAGGTGGGGTTTTACAGCCCAAAGAGAAATGATGACACTAAGAAAAGAAGAAACAAATGAGAAAGTACAAAAAGAGAAATCATCGTAATAATAAAACTAAAGTGTCCTTGACATTAAAAAAAAAAAAAAGCATACAATGCAATTCTGTAGTGTGATATCCAAAGATGTCACAATATAGGACTGTAAACACTGTGATCACAGAATTTGGAAATATAAAAACCTGGAGATAAATCCTGGCTCCACCATTTACTGATTTTTGTGGCTTCAAACAAGTTGCAAAACATCTCTGGATCTCTGTTAACTCATTAGTAAAACAGATTTAATAATAACTACTTCATATGGGTACACAATACAAAAACATGGGCAGGAGACTGCATTAAAACACGCGCACGCACACACACACACACACACACACACACACACACAGTTGCTTTCTCACAACATACTGTACATCCTGGTCACAGAATAGGCTAATGGAAATAAAGAACACACTGAACTGTAGTCAAAATGATCTGGAGAACTATTCTACTGATTTAAAGTAGTAGGTAAGGTTGAAATTGACTTATCAGAGATAGGATTCATGCTTGCATAGATGAGCTAAGCATTAGGACCTAGACTCTGACTCGCTAAAAAGACCAATCATCTCTGGTCAAAAAGATATCTGAAGGGGACTAGGTAGCCCAGGTAATTTTTTTTTAATTTTCATTATTTGGGATTGGGGGACAATAAACCCTAAGTCTAAGGCTAGAATGACCAAGGGATTAACCTTGTTTAGACAGTAACAGATATACCAAGCAAATATTAACTGTGACAGAAACTACTGTATTCTAATATCTATCCTCCCCTTCTTCTCCATAGTACTAGAATCTTCTGAGTTTCTACTGGGTACTTGATGACCTTGATAGAAAATCTCTGCTCCAGACTCTCAGCATCTGGATATGGGCATGTGATAAGTTCCAGCCAATGAGGTTTGTGAAATTTCCTAACCATACCCTTGAAAGGAAACTGCCTACTCTTAACCTTTTCTTCCTTCCTTCCAATGGGGTGGAACCTAGTCAAGGTGTGATAAACCATCTCTGACCATGTAAGAAAGTGCAACAGACTAAGGGAAGATGAAGCAACATGTAAGAAGGCACCTGATCCCTGGAACCAAACTCCCCCAATATCAAATCAGTCTGGAATGTGGAAAGAATTCAACTTCTTCTCTGTTTAACTCACTGGCTATTTGGTTTTGTTAAACCATTCAAAATAGCGTCCTAATTAATGCATTGGTTGACTTGGAATATCCCCTCAACTTGCCTAGAGAAACTTTCAAGATCCTACTCCCAATGGAAAATAGAAAGGGAAAAACATTTTTCTGAATATCTACCATGTACCAGGCACAGGTGCCTTTTTTCATACTGTCTCATTTATCCTTTAACACTACCACATGAGGTGGGTTCTTTTATTTTAATATCAATTTTATGGATAGAAAACTGAAAACAAGAGAGGTTAAGTTGCTGACCCAAGATCCACTGCTAGAAAGTTAAGATCTGTCTTTTTCAACCACTACCTGTCATCAGATTTACTTAAGGATGTTTCCAAACAGAAATGACAAAAGCCCAACTCTGGAGATTGTGATTCAGTAGGTCTAAGGCAAAGAGTTTTAAATGCCTTGAGAAAAAGTACCAGCAAATGTAAATGTGCAAAGGGGCCTAAAAGACGCTGGAAGATTATAAGACAAAAGTAATGATGGGGGTGGGGGGGTGGGGGGATGCGGGGTAAATGGTGGGGACTGTGAGCAATGTGACAAAGTGGAATGCCCCTCAACTCAAGGTTGTCTTTTTATAGCACTTATTCTTACCAAAAAAATGTATCTACAGGTCTAATTTAGGCTGTGGACCTCTGGATTGCATGATTTGTTCTAGAATCTTAAAAGAAATTTTTTTCTTAAACGAAGCTTCCTGAGTAATACTGACACAGCAGATCAGAGGAGTACAAACTGAAAGAAACTACTGGGAGTCTTGTACACTGAGTACCAACTGGCACTTGTAAAAACAGTGTATTTTTAAGAAAGTAGGGATGCTTTACTGGTACCTTAATAAAATTGAAGTGTTTACTGAAATCCTATAATGAGTTAGGAGCATATCATATTTACCTTCTCAATCATAACACCATCAATATTCTTATCCACCCTACCTCAGCCATTTAATTGCCATGACTGGACCTAGATTCTGTACTCTTTCCATAATTCAATGCCTAAAATATCATTCTCTGAGCATCATCTTTTATCTTTCCTGATCACTCTCTCTAAGACTCAAACAAGTTTTTAACACCTTTCAGGTCTCCAACATACAGACTTTCTGTCTTCTGACTGTCCGAGAGCCCATGCACATGATTGCCCTCTTTACCTGATTATTTCATGGTCCATCAATTAATTACTTCTTTGCATGGCGCATCAATTCGCTTGTTCCTCTCTTCCTCAACTAGCTTCGCTTGACAAAACCTAAGGCACAGATAAATCCAACTCTTCCCCTATTTTGTACCTATACCTGAGCAGCTGAACACATTTTCAAATTAATTTGTATTCCATTTTTGTAGATAATTATTGAATAGCCTTATCTCTCTGTCAAACCTTCATTATCTCCTCCCTATTCCTAACTTGCAGATGATGACCTTATTTGTTTATTTCACTGGAGAGGGTTTCGAAGAGAGGAGAAACGCAACAAAACCAAAACTTCCACAACCTCCAATCACCACATACCTCAACCTATCTGCATGTCTGCACATATCCTCTGACTAATCTCCTGTTACTATGGATAAACTGCCCAATGTTCCTCTCTAAGGTTAACCTTCAGTTGCGATAATATCCCACCCCGTCTTCCCTCCAGCAATTCTATCTCTCTTACACATTTTTTCTCTCCACTGACATTCTAAACATACTGTAATATCCTTTAAAAATACTTAAAAGACCTTCCTTGGGCTCCCATTTGTTGTTCCACTTCTAAGCTCCTCTTAAAAGGAAAAATCTAAAGGCCTGTCCATATTAGCTATCTTCAATTCTATTCCATTCGTAAGTTTTCACTGACTACTCCCAACCACTCCAACAGCTTCTGTCAAGTGAAAAAATGACCTTCATTTTGCCAATTCCAATGGTCATTTCTCAATCTTAATCTTACTCTTTTGACACAATTTGCGCACTCCCTCTTGGAAACACTTCTTTGAAATACCTCTCTTAGTTCTTTTTTTACCTCACTGATCACTCTTCCTCAGTCTCCTTGGTAGATTCCTCCTTATTTTCCCAAATTTGAATGCTGTGGAATGCTGAGGTAGCCCTATGACTGTCATCAGACCTCTTCCCATCTCCTTGTACTCTTATAACCTAGATAATTTCATCTAGTCATCTCACCATAAATACTATCTATACCCTGACAGCTCCCAAGTTTATATCTGTAGCCTTGACTGCTTCCCTAAACTTCAGACCGATAGCCAACAACCTACCTGATCTCTCCACTTACATGTCTAATAGGCATTTTGAACTCAACATGTCCAAAACTGTCCTCAGTTTCCCTTTCTCCTGCAACAAATCTGCTCTTCCTTCTGTCTTCTCCACCTCAGTAAACCACAACTCCATTCTACTAGAAGCTCAGGCCAAAAAGAAGTCACCCTTTTTACCCTCTCTTTCTGTTACATTCCACAATCCTTCAGCAAATACCTATAAAATTTGTCAATTCTCATTACCTCCATCCTAAAACCTGTTACAGCAAAAGTTCTAACTGGTCTCCCTGCTTTCACACTTGCCTCCCTACAGCCTGTACTCAATACAGTTATCAGGGCAGTCCTTTTAAACATCAGTTGGTTCATATGTACTCTATGCGACTCTTATGGCCTTCCATCTCACTCAGAGTGTAAATCCAAAATCATTCCCATATTTTTCCAGGCCCTACATGAAGCAGCTCCCTGCTACCTCTATGACCTCCTCCTCTCCTCTTACCAAACCCCAGCCCCTAACTCTGTACCAGCCATACCAGTCTTCTTCTTGGTCCTCCAACCAAGCATGTTCCTACCCCAGAGCCTCCGTATTTCTGTTCCCCCTGCCTGTAATGCTCTCCTCTCAAATAAACATAGGCTCCCTACCTACAATTTTCCTTACACATTTCCATAAAATGTCACCTTATTGGAGAGCCCTTCTCTGATCTTCTCATATAAAACACCATTGCCCTACCTCCCTTACTCCCTAAATACTTTATCCTGCTTTATATTTCTCCACAATACTTATCACAATATTTTTTTTGCTAACTTTTTCACTCTCTGTCAGAGGAGAGCCCACCTGCCACTAAAATGTAAGCTACCTTAAGAGCACAGTTTGTTTTGTTCACTGTTATCTCTACAGGGTCTATAGCAGCAGTCCCCAACCTTTTTGGCAGCAGGGGCTGATTTTGCAGAAGACAATTTTTCCACAGACCGGGGGTGGGGTGGGGTGGAGTGAGGGGCGTGATGGCTCAGGAGGTCATACAAGCGATGGGGAGCAGCAAATGAAGCCTTGCTCGCTTGCTGTTCACCTTCTGCTGTGCGGCCTGGCGCCTAACAGGCCACGGACCAGTACTCGTCTGCGGCCTGGGGGTTGGGGACCCCCTGGTCCATAGCAATGCCTAATACACAGTAGGTCAATATATCTGTTGAATAAATATACTGAATGAATGACAGTAAAAACATTAATGTGTAATCCTTAGATAGTTCAAAGGTAAGAGACAGATAGGTCAAGAAGGTCCAGCTGAAGTTTCTGATTCTTCCAGGGAACCGTCTTTCTGTATTTACACCACTTCTTGTCCATACTAGGCACCTGTGACATCTTTTATTGTCATCTTGTAAGACTGTTGAACATTTTATTGTGTTTACTATCCATCCCCACCTAGGCTGATACTGTGACTTAAAGCTATTTTTATGCTCCCTGACAAACTTCTCCAACCCATACCTAGAGTTTAGTGTCTTGCACATATGCACATGCCCTCAATCATGAATGACTGATTTCACAGAGTACTATGAAGATTTGTTTGAATATAAATCTCACTGTTCGCTAAACAAAGCTTAGATCACCCCTTAACACAACTTAACTGAGTTTCAGAACGTGAATTCAATAAGGACTTACTCCTTATAGTCATGTTCCACAAATACTTGCTGAGTTATAATTCTGTCAGCCCTCAGCTGCAGTGCCTTTGCAGACATGATATGATTAACTTGTTTAACATACAGCTGTAATTTATTTTTTAAAGAGTCTTGTACTCAAATCTGAAACTCCCAGATGATGAAGACCAACGAATAAAAACAATAAATCTGAGTAAGATTTCTTAATTTCTTATTCTAGTGCTTGAAATTTCTAAGACTTTTTACAGACGAAAATTTTAAATGCAAATTCAAAGCCCAAATGCCTAGTGTCTAGATACCAAAAGAGAAAAATTAATTTGACAATGTACATATTTTGCCCTTTATATATTTCTGAACCATAAACAAAACTATGTCTATAGCTATTTAGTATTTCTTCCTATAAAAACTGAAAGTAATCAACTTAGCTTTATTGATATCTTGTATTTGGGTTCTATCTAAGAATCTGTATTCAACTTGATCTCATTTTTGAAGGTATATTTTTCCCATTTGGCATTTATCACTTTTTCATTTTCCACTTTTATGACTTAAGTATTTTATCAATTCTTAAAACACTCATACACGTTGTATGCAAAATATGGCTGTCTAAAACCCAAGGTGAACTAAATTTACATTGTCTTTTTATATATTTAAATTATATTTATTTAAAAATATATAGCAGTTTCTTTATCCATCATTAAAATATTATCTTTACCTTTACCTTTTATATAAAAAATTAATACTAATCTAGCTAACAGAAAAATAAGGCTTTGTACAAGAAAGCAAAATTATCCTTTGGCATCAGATTCCACAAAAGCATTAAAAGGTATTAACTCTTTATGTTAAGCTGATTAAAATCTGATATATTTCTTTCTAGCACGAAAATATATATAATGTAATGATTATATAACACTTTAAAGTATTCAATTCTACTCTTCATTTTTTAACTATATTTGTTAAAATACAGAGAGTAAACTTATGCTAATTTATTCTGCAGCTAAAGCTCAATTTATCCAATATCAGTTTATCTAGGAAAGTCCTAATACTCTGCTCTGCACATATTTAAGAATTACCCATCTGCATTTATTATTATATTTTATATTTCCTTACACTTAGTTGGACCATTCCAAATTCACTATTTTCAACTGTGGTTTATAATACAGATAAAAAAATGGTCTTATGGTAGATATTCAATTTAGACACATACAAAACTCCAAGTTAATTCAAAAATAATGATATAAACTCTTTATTAAAAACAAGACTGGTGTGTTTTTATCCTATATGTTATTTATCATTTATATTATTCAAAAAGGATTTGAGGTGGCTTATTAAAATATGCAAAGTATAAGATAATTTTAATTAAGTTTTAATTATTAATTTTAAAAACTAAGTAAGGACTGTGTAGTGTGTGTTTATGTGTGTGTGTGGAAGGTGAGAGTGAATAATGGAATGAGGAGAAAAAAGAGGCAGGAAAAAATAAGATGAAGCCCAGACATACAGAGTATTCCTCAAAGCTCTGTGTAAGATTACAGAACTAACTCGGGGCTGTGATGATAAAAGATAAAGCCAGTACTCTTCAGTCTATGGAATTATTTTTTCAGTGTAGAATGTTCTTTTCTTTCCTTGACTAACAGATGCTAACGCCATACTAATGTTTGGAGTTTAGACAGGTGATCTCTTTTGACATAAAATGTACCACAAATCAAAAATAACAATAATCTTGACTAAACAATGTTCTGATTTATTAAACTGAATTCCCTAAAAAACACAAAGTAATTGAGTCAGTATTAACTTGACCCCCGCTCTGACTGGGGTAAAAAGCCAATGAGGAAAAAAAAAGCCTTGGAAAGGAAGGACTACTGAGAAGCCAACTCCACTATGATGAGGGAGGCTGGAAGGAGAGGGTATGACACTATTAAAAGGCAAAGACCAGGAAACAGATCAGACCCAGAGAAAAGAAGGCCCAGAATATTAGAATTCTTCTACTCTGAAGCAAAGAAGGGAAAAACGGGAAAGGTGACATTTTTACTTGTTTTTTTTTTAATTCAAAACACCTGATTCTTCCTTTCCTTCTTTTAATAGCTGATATAAAGACTTCTTCATTTGGTCTAGGTATGAGCTACAGTGAACGGAAATAAACTACCAACATCTTAGGCTAGTTGTAGCAAACTGTTAGTTGCTGACCCCACTCGCCACCACCCAGTCATTCCCTTCCAACATATTCCATTTTTGTAAAATCCATTTTCTTTGACAGAAACTAAAAAATGTCAGGTTTCACCTTCCCAATTTATCTCATTGCTAATGATAGCCATAATGACAGTTTCAATACATGAGATGATGAGAAAATCTACTGGAGTGAATGTATGAGAAAATTTTTCATTCCTAATAATACAAGAACCCTTTCCCTTCTCTTTGGCTTTGAATTCCATAATGAAAGAACACAGTGCTAAGAGCTATTCCAGCAATGTTGAGACCATGAGACAACAAGGTTAGGAACTAAAAAGAAAAACATGTTGATGCTGGTGGGATAGAAGGATAAAATAAGACTTCATCATTGAGCTGCTGAAACAACCCCGGAACTACTTATGTTTATGCCTCCTGTCATATGAGATAGTTAATAACTACTTAGGCTACTGCAGTTAAGTATTCTATTACTTGCTGCCAAAAGCCTAGGTAAGATACAACATCAAGATGAACAACCACAGGGCTTCCCTGGTGGCGCAGCGGTTGAGAATCCGCCTGCCGATGCAGGAGACACGGGTTCGTGCCCTGCTCCGGGAAGATCCCACATGCCGCGGAGCAACTAAGCCCGTGAGCCATGGCCACTAGGCCTGCGCGTCCGGAGCCTGTGCTCCGCAACGGGAGAGGCCACAACAGTGAGAGGCCCGCATACCGCAAAAAAAAAACAAAAAAAAAACAAACAAAAAAAAAGATGAACAACCACAGCATTTATCTTAAAGGCCACATGCACATTGGTAGCAGACTCCAAATGTGGCTCTGAAATCTCCAGAAAATTAAAGAAGTTATTAATACAATCAGTTACATAATTCACAATATCACAAACCAATTAGTAAGCAAACACACTGCTATACCTACTACTGAGAACTGAGAGAAAGAATACTGTGCTGAGAAATAGGCTCATCAACATTCCCAGTTAATACAAAAGAAAAAAATCAGTAAGGCTTTCAACAACAACAAAAATGTAAAAAGCACACATCAGCAAAAGGAATAATAGTAAAAATCAAAATAATTTTGTCCAGGTACGTAAGCATCTAATAATATGGCTTACATAGAATGCTTAGAGGAATTGATACTCTGTATATATTCCAAATAAATCATATTTCTTACAGTCAAACTTCAAATAAAGGTTAAATAAGATTCTTAGAGAAGTACGAAAGTGAAAGTGATCTATTTGCTAACACACACTTTAACAGGTAACTGAGCTGGGGTAGCAGTGAACATCAACTTACGCAAACCAAAGAGATAAAGAGACACGTGTATGAATAAAGTTATTCCAATACCACAAGAAAATGTGCCAAGGAAATATTCTCAGTCCATGCCTGTAGATAAATAGGAAATCAAAACAAGGAAAAATGGGAAATCAAATATGCAAGGCACTATACTTAAAATGATGGTTTGAAAACTAATTTTACCCTAGAATTCTTTTTAAAATAAAATCTTTAAAAAAAAAAGACCTTAAATGCTAAACAGTTGACCAAATAAAAGCTGAATGACAGAAGGGATCTAAGCACTGAGGATACAGTGAAAAATAAAAAAGAACAAAAAATCCTTGTCCTCATGAATCTATGTCCTAATGAAAGTGACAGACAATAAACAAGATAAATAAGAACCATATATATTATCACACACCATGATCAAGTGGGACTTATTCCAAAGATGCAAGGATTTTTCAATATCTGCAAATCAATCAATATGACACAACACCACATTAACAAATTGAAAAATAAAAACAATACGATCAGGACTTCCCTGGTGGCGCGGTGGTTAAGAATCCGCCTGCCAATGCAGGGGACACAAGTTCAAGCCCTTGTCTGGGAAGATCCCACATGCCGCGAAGCAACTAAGCCCATGCGCCACAACTACTGAGCCTGTGCTCTAGAGCCCGCGAGCCACAACTGCTGAGCCTGCGTGCTACAACTACTGAAGCCCACGCACTTACAGCCTGTGCTCTGCAACAAGATCAGCCACCGCAATGAGAAGCCTGTGCACCGCAACCAATGAAGAGTAGCCCCCGCTCATTGCAACTAGAGAAAGCCCAGGCGCAGCAACGAACACCCAATGCAGCCAAAAATAAATAATAAATTTATTTTTTTTTAAACCCATATGATCATCTAAATAGATGCAGAAAAGGCTTTTGACAAAATTCAACATATATTTATGATTAAAAACTCCTCAGAAAGTGGGCAAAGAAGGAACGTACCTCAACATAATAAAGGCCATATATGACAAATCCACAGCTAACATCATGCTCAATGGTGAAAAGCTGAAAGCATTTCCTCTGAGATCAGGAACAAGATAAGGATGTTCACTCTTAGCACTTTATTCAACATGGTTTTGGAAGTCCTAGCCACAGCAATCACAGAAGAAAAAGAAATAAAGGGAATCCAAATCGGAAAAGAAGTAAAACTGTCACTGTTTGCAGATGACATGATGTTATACATAGAAAATCCAAAAGACACTACCAGAAAACTACTAGAGCTATATTAGATAGTGGTTAGGTATTTTTTAAAGGGAAGAATAAAGCAGGAAAGGGGAATAGAAAGTGTCATGGGAGGGAGAGGGTTGTAACTTTAGACCAGTGAGTAGTAGACATGGAATGAGGACCCGAAAAAAGTGAGGGAACGAGCCTGTGAGGGAAGAGCAGCCCATGCAGAGAAACAGAGGCCCAGAGTAGGAGCTCAGCTGGCCATTCATTAAAGGAGCTGCAAGTAGGCCAATGAGGCTGAATGAGGGGAAATGATGAAGTCGGAGAGGTAATGTGAAGCCAGATCACACAGAATCTTATAAATCAGCAGAGAAACTGGTTTCTAGTCTGAATCAGACAGAAAGTCACTGAAGGGTTTTGAGTAAAGGAGTGACCAAATCTGACTTAGATTTTAATGGGATAATACTAGCTACTGTTGAAAATGTCCTCTATTCTCTAAAGAACTGGCAAACTATGAACTGAAAGCCAAATCTGGTGCTGCCTGTTTTTGGAAATACAGTTTCATTTGAACACAGCCATGTTCATTTGTTTATGTATTGTCTATGGTTGTTTTCATAATCAATGGCAAACTTAAATAGTTACACACAAGCCATAGGCCCACAAAGCCTAACATATTTACATCTGGCTCTTTGTAGTAAAAAATTGCCACCCTCTGCTCTAGCAAGGCAAAGGTAGAAAGAGTTAGCAGGTTGTTATATTAATCCAGATGACAAAAGATGATAGACTAGGATAGCAGCAATGAATTTGGACATATACTAGATATACTTTGAAGACAGGATATGCTAATGGATTAGACGTGGAGTGAGAGAGAAAGTGATCTGAGTAACTCTCATAGAGTTCATCCAGAATAATTTTTAAAATAATGCCTAACAAAGCCACATAAAGGTATCACTGAAGATCTGATATAAAACGTCTAACTTTAAGTAACATAACTTCTTGATGAATTCATTTAAAAAGTTTTTGTATCCACCACAAGCCATTCCTATCCATCCTGGTTCTTCTAGCAATATTAAGGCATCAGTTCAACAGCTAAAGATCTAATTTGAGCATTTGAAATTTAATCCATGAGTGATTTCAATGCATTATCAAAGGCTGTGGGAAAAAAAAAATCGATAAATTATCTTACATTGTTTCAAAGAGAAATTTCTACATGGTAACAAATTATAACAATGTTCACAGTACCAAAATCATACTTTATCATACTACCATACTACCATATGGTTTAAATGAAATATAAGTAACCTTCAGTCTAACTATATCATGTAAACTATAATAATAATAGTTGCAGTCATAACTGAGCCTGTGCTATAGTTCAGTTTTAATAATAATAAGATATGTTGTGACATAACATGGTCAAATATTCTAAATAATCTAGAATTTTCACAAAGTGGATCAAAAAGAGTAGAAACTTCAAATGCATTCCCACCAGTAAGATAAAGTACTACGTCAGAAGGCTATTAAAAAAACATGAAAATACGCTAAGGTGTATGTTGTAATTGGATGAAACTGAGGTACTTATTCTCTTTTTCAACCTTTCTTTTACTGCTTATAAAAACCAGCCATTAAGAAGAAATCCAACTTAATAAACCAGTCTTTAAAAAAGAAAAAAAAATGCTTTCTAGAATGTCATAAAACTGAAACGGAAGACAAGGTATACCCACAAAGAGTAGATCTATTTTAGTTTAAAATTTGTTTTTTAATCAAATATACATTACATAAATCTTAATCTACAGAAGTACAACCATGAGAAGTAGCCAAGAACTTCATTTAACAGAATGCTTACTGTCAAGAGCAAACCTAATTGATACTGATTCATGCAAAGTCTTGGGTTTTAAAACACTGTTCAGAAATCTTTACAATTTTCCAATTCTATAAACTGTTTATAAGAGGAAACCATAAACATATATAAATATGCTTTAATCATTTCCCCAAAAAGGGTTCATTTAACAAGACAGCAAATGGGAAGAAAAGTCATTATTCCAGAATCCAGAATTCCTACCTAATCAATCAAGGGAGGGAGCAAGGTAAGGAAAAAGCCTCAGGCCTACTTTCCACATCCAGATTTATTTAACTTTCCCTGTAAATTTCTCCAGATTAGCCCACAGATATAGACATAGAGACCACAGACTGCAAACTATTTACTTAGTGTAATATTGTGTTTTGTTTGTTTCAATTCAATATGAATGCCTTTAGATGTGGGGATACACTCTCTAAATCACTATAGACCCCATTATACTCCACTGTCCCATACATGGCTACTTCACACATTTTCATTAATTAAATGGCTACCGTCTACCAAAAATAATGATGGATGGTGCTACACAAAGAGACCCAAACTACCATAGCATAAAAGGCAAAGCTCTCTCTACAAGTTCTAAAAGAAATGGCTACAAAGGAACCCTTCTGGTGGCAAAACTCAAAGTTTGCCAGAAGTAGAGCAATACCTTAACCTATGGATACCCTGATCCAGATGTTCACTGAGATTTATCTGATCTTGAGTCTTACTTGTATTGTCTCTCTGCACTTTTGCCCACCATCTTGAGTTATAGCCATGACTAATCCACACGACCCTATTTTATAATTGTACCTCTATGTCTACCAAACAGCTGTGAAAATGCTCAGTGTTCATCTAGTACCCTTCTTCAATTAATCAAAGTAAAACTCATCAGAATCAGAGACTGACACAAAAACAGATTTATGTACCCAAAATATAATTTCAATAGGATCCTTATATTGATAAAATATATCCTTCAAAATTTGCTCAACAAATTTTCTTCATCAGATTATCTTTTTAACTTGCTTCCTGTCTATGAAATAAATAGAATAAGATGAAAGCCCAACATAAAAAACATATTTTTACATGACACTGAAAATTTACCCAATAAAAGATGGAACATAGCATATATACATAACATATCCCAAATATAAAGTAAGAATTACAGAATACTCAATTACCTTCCTATATAAAGTGCTTAAAGAATCAACAAAATTTGCTCTCAGGACTCCTTACAGTATTAAAATGTTTTGAAGACCCCAAAGAGCTTATGTGAGTTATATTTATAGATAGCATATTAGAAGTTAAAATTGAGTAATTTTTAAAATAACAGTAAGACCATTACATGTTAACAAAAATAACATTTTTATGAAAAATACTATAATTTACACAAAAATAAATTTAGTGAGAAGAGTGGCACTGTTTTACATTTTTACTAATCTCTTTAATATCTCGATAGTGGACATTAAAGAAGATAGCTATATAATCTCTAGAAATCTCCACTATTACATGTGAGAAAATTAGGAGCAAAAAAAGTATATACTATTTTAATACTGTTATGAAGACAGTTTTAACCTCAAAGACCTTGAAAGAATATTAAAGAGTCCCGAATACATACTTTGAAAACAACTGATTGCTTAATCTAAATTTCTGGTATGAAAATTTAGAATTAACAATATAGTAAAGAAATAGAAATGCAAATACTGAAGACTGAAGACAGGGTAATGATTTTATTTAAAGAGTAACAGAGCAAGGTTATTACTCAAATATAATTTCAGATTCTCATATAAAATATGCTGACATTATAATGCTTTAAAACACCTTGAATTATGTTTCATTTTATCTGTCAGATTTTACTATAAGATTTTTAACATGTTTTTTTAAATGTATGGCTAGGTTTAAGACTGAAGAAACTCATATATATTGTTTACTCTTAAAGTTTTAGATCTGTGATCTAGACAAAGATTTTAAGAATAAACTTGTAAATTTATTTTATGATGCATACCTGTTTGTAGGATATAATGGAGTCATGAAAAGTCTCATGCACATATTCACCAACTATGGATTTAAATCAACCTACCTCCTCTGCTGCTGCCTCTGAAAGCAGACCTTCCTTCTGAGCACAGGTCACATGGAAATAGGCTCTGCACATCCCTGCATCACAGCTAATGCAAACTCCAGTTCTAGCAAAACGAGGGTCTTCACAAAAGCTACACTCCTACAACGGAATAACAGGAAAAGTCTAAGAGCAAAAATATTTCCAGAACAGAAACTGCATTCTCATACAAAGCATCTACAAAATACAAACAGTGAACCAACAGTATGTCAGTACAAACAATAACTATAGGCAATCCAAGTATTTATATGAAAAAGTAATTCTCTATATAGTTCTAAAAAAACAAAATTCCCCTGATATAGTAATGATGATAATAATAATTAATATCATTTGAGGGCTTACCGTGTGCTAGGCACTATTCTAAGCACTTTATAAATATTAATATATATAATCATTTGACACTCTATTCTACAATAATATGTGGAAGAGGTACTATATTTCCATTTTACATATGAGAAAATTTTACACATGAGTAAACTGAGGTAAAGACAGTTTTCAAACCAGGATAATCTTACTTTAAGTCCATGTTCTTAACCATTAAACTACACTGATTTGAACAATGCAATACTACTCGGAAAAATTAAGGGAAATAAATAAGAAGCCATAGAAAATTCACTGAAAGATCTAGGCATTGCAACCAAAGATATAATGCATTTTAAAAATATATTTAAGAGAATTAAAAGTAATCTTAAGTAAACAATTTTGTGAAATTAGTAGTAATACACAATATAGCCAATTATTTACATTCTTTCTGTATACAAAGGGAAAACCTGCAAAACTAAAGGCATAAACTGTCAAAATTACCCCAAATGCCACCGCCCCGATTTATTTTTTTATACTTTTAACTAAGCCACAGAGAGAGAAAAAGAAAAACCTAGTCTCAAAATATATACTACTCTGGTGATAGGAACCTTCACAAAAATACCTGCTAAATTGTGAAAGATTGCCAGTAGACAATTAAGGAAGAACTGCTTAATAAATGTATTCTACATAAATTAAATATGAAACATTTAAAAAAATAAAAAAGTTTCAATAGACACTAAAAACATCATATTAATACTATAACAGTTAGTGAGTACCTACTTGGTATACAGCACCAAAATGACATATCAGGGATGAATAAAAATAGCAGGAACAGGACTCTGGGTACAGATGTGAAAACATTCCCAACACCTGACACTCTACTGCCTAATTATGGGTCTTTTTCCACCAAGAGCAGTATATGTATGGCAAAAATTCCAGCAAATAGTAATCTAAACATGAAACCAAAAAATTGAGAAAGAGAGAGAAAGAAAAGAGATAGAGAGAAGGAGGGGGGTCAGAGAGGGAGAAATGGAGAAATTAAACTATTTAAAAGATGTCAATATTATGAACAGAATCAAATTGTTTAGGATAGTCCCCTGAGTGAGTAATTTAATGTAGTATGATGAAATTGGGCAAGGGATTTCAGAGTGAACACAAAGAAAAAATTTCCAACAATGAAGTCTCACAAGACAATATAACAATCTAATAAAGAAAACAGAATCTTCCTCAATTTCTTGAATCATTTAAAATGTTAGGGAACGGGCTTCCCTGGTGGCACAGTGGTTGAGAATCGGCCTGTCAATGCAGGGGACACAGGTTCAAGCCCTGGTCTGGGAAGACCCCACATGCCACGGATCAACTAAGCCCGTGCACCACAACTACTGAGCCTGCGCTCTAGAGCTCAGGAGCCACAACTACTGAAACCTGCGTGCCTAGAGCTTGTGCTCCACAACAAAGAGAACCCACCACAATGAGAAGCCTGTGCACCGCAACGAAGAGTAGCCCACGCTCGCCGCAACTAGAGAAAGCCCACACACAGCAACAAAGACCCAACGCAGCCAAAGATAAATAAATAAATAAATAAATTTTAAAATAAGTAAATAAATAAAATGCTAGGGAACTAAGCAACTGAGAACACAGGGTAGAAAGTAACCAGAAAGAGGAAATGGATAGACAATGTGATCTAGAGAGCTATCCCAGATATAATTCACAGCACTGGGTTTGATTTTGCAGATGAGCCAGAGAGTACGTAATTTTTTCCCTCCATGTCCCAGTAATACTTCAAAACAAAAGCAGGTGATAATGAAAATAATCAGCTGATAATTATACATTTAATGACTCTCCTTTTCAGTCCAGAGGTCACTGCTGGTCTCAGTTATATGAAGTAATATCTGGTTACTGTTTTTTAATTGCTTCCAGACTTATATTTATGGTAAAAACATGTGCTTATTGAAAAAGATGGAAGCTACTCCCTTCTAGGCTCTGTGCTTATGAATTATGAAACTGCCCTCAAAATGTAGTAACTTCCATTTCCAACACTGGTGGACCACGTAATTTGTATTACTCCTACTCAACTAGAAAATGTGGACAAATTATTTTGTTAATTATAGTTTAAAGGCATTTAAGAGAGGTAACAAGATAGTGTACAATTACTTGAGCACCAGAAAAGTAAGTTCAATACTAGGGCCTGGAAGCTTTATCTAATTCTGGAGAGGGAAGCTGCAACCTCCCAAACTAAAGCACAAGATTATTCAAGGGTAGAAGGTGACAATGGGGATGGTGTTTAAAGCCCAAAGAGGATAATCTGGATATAACAGCAGAAACTGTGAAATTTTAAAAATTTCAAATCAGAATTTTCCAACAACCTGTAAGTTTCCTACCCTACCTTTAATATGTTACTAATGCTCTTCAATAGTCTTCCTTCCCAACTGCCCAATACATAGTAATGGAAAGAGAATATATCATTGCCTAATTAGTTCTAGTATTCCAAAGATGTTTGCAATAATTATATACTTAAGTTTAAATTCATAAGTGGGTAATCTTATCACTTATAATCCTAAAACTCAGTCATAGTTAAAAAACCTATTTATAAACTATGGAGGCTGAGAATCATTTGCTAGTAAAAAAAGAAAAAAACTTCCGTTGGTCTTCTGCAGTGGAAGTAAAATAATGGGTGCTTCCTGTACTCTCTTCATAATTTTAATAAATTCCACTTCAAAAGTAAAGTCAGAAATTAAGCTTGTATGATCCAACTGATTAAAAATAAAGATGTAGTCTGAGAGTTCATTATACACTAAGCAGTGTGCTAAATACGAGGAAAATGGCAGTGGCATCAACTACCGTTTTACCCCACAAGTTATACAAATATATAGAAGAATTTATACATTATTGGCTCTCTGGGAAAATTACTATCAATACTAAATGATTTAGTGCTAACTGCTCTCCAATAGTACAGTTAGTAATAAGCATTTCTGTAGTCAACAATGATATTAGTAAAAAGTCATGTAAACTAACAAGTAAAAACTTTCTCTTAGACAATCAAAAACACTTTGTCTTACCTTGGCACCATATTTGGAATAGTTCATTTCTGTTAGTGTTACTGGTCGCAATTTGTCAATATCTCCAAAGGCTACACCAGGAACATACAGGGCACAAACAATGTGAACCCATCTATAAGGAGAAAAGATATGATTCTGCTATCAGACCTTCAGATAAAATGCCCACAGGAAAATAAATGTAAAATATGTGTCATCTCAAATAACTACTCCAAGAATTTTATGATCAGATTTCAAAATCTCAGACACACAACTAAAGAATACGGAACACCTATACAATGATATCATTTAAAGAAAAAGGGACTGCAATAAGCGCCACTTTTCTAGCAGCTTAGCCAAAGGTGAGAGTTAAAATCTATAATTGCCTTTCACTTAAAATTCACCGCACTTTGCACTTATCTGTTATTCTTAAATATTTGCACAAAACCACTATTCAAATGAAACATCATTTTCATATGTATGGAAAGGTATTCACTTTCATTATTTTAAGCACTCTGAGAATTAAGGATCATAATTTAAGACTTGTGAAGTTACTCTGCATAAATCACATAAAATTGCTCTTTCCTGTTACTTTTTTCTAAAAGCTACTAGATAATCCTTAAGGACATATTTTAAAACAATTTTTGGTGTGCATCTTAACTTTCTTTCTTCCCAGGTTGAAACTGATTGCTAGAAGACTGTACAGAACAGTTGTAATAATATAAGAAAGTCATATTTCATTCAACTTATCTGTTCACCATACAACCTATGTACTAAAACATACGTGCCCCACATATATTTTTTGAAGTCTGGACGATGCTACAACACTAAACAAAGAATGTTCAGTTTCAGTATACTAAACAGAAAAAATAAATAGGAGTTGATTCTAATTCCATTTTTTTAAAACTGCTCTGAACATTTTAAAAATATATTAGGCACCCTGTTTGCTTACAATCAAACAAAACACAGGATCACTAGATTTTGAAATGTAAACAGATCTATATCACTTCTGCAAGACAGAGGGTAAAAATGAGATAGCAAATATCTCTTAACCTTGTGGAAATATTAACAACAAATTTTGCTTTATCACAGCTTGAGAGGCTATCATTGCTACATGGTTCTGTTTTGTGATACATTATGAGTTTTAAAGAAATATGACTAAGAATCACTTTACAGATGTACTGGGGAAAATAGTTACAAATCTTTAAAAATTATCTTTTTTGGGGGGCAAGAAACTCCAAGGTTTTAAGATTTTCTTGATAAAACGTTTTAATCCAACCTCCCAAATGCATCCTGTGGAGTTCAATATAAAGATACACATCTTCAACAAGCAGCTGCTTTCTCAATTTAATTTGCACAATTTTCTCATGCTCCACTGGTGTGTTAAATGCTACTGTACTCTGTACAAGTTTATCTTTGATAAACCCAACAGCTGGCTGCTTGCTTCCTACTGACCTTCTTAAAATGTTTTAGTACAAGTCACACAAGTACTACAGATTTAAACTGCCATTTCAGTGTGATTGGCACACAAGTGTATCATTTCCCCCAACCACTCATGTGAGGATGTCAACTTGACTCTTTATTAAAATACATATCAAACAGCTAAGACAATTTTGGCCCTTTTTAATATATGTTGTATACAGTTTTTTGTTCATTTGTTTAGCTGCACATACTTTAGAACCTTGTAATTAAAAGAAACTGAGAAATCAAAAAGGAATAATTTTCCTTGTTACTTTACCATCCATTCTGCTTGGAGCTATGAAGACAGATGTTGATTAGGGAAAGGAGTAGAAAACAAGCATCCCATAAAACCACCAAAAAACAAAGAGTCAGAATTGTCATTCTAGCATAGAAGCTATTAAGAGATTCTTTTAAATTTACATATCTTAATAAAGCAAACTAAGTAGAAAGCTACTTCTCAAAAAACTCATTTCAAAATGGGAACTATATTCATTGGGCTTCCCTGGTAGTGCGGTGGTTGAGAGTCCGCCTGCCGATGCAGGGAACGCGGGTTCGTGCCCCAGTCTGGGAGGATCCCACATGCCGCAGAGCAGCTGGGCCCGTGAGCCATGGCCGCTGGGCCTGCGCGTCCGGAGCCTGTGCTCCGCAACGGGAGAGGCCACAGCAGTGAGAGACCCGCGTACCGCAAAAAAAAAAAGAAAAAAAAAAACAAAAAAACAGGGAACTATATTCATCAAATTTGATTTTGAAATGTCTTTTATTTGTAGTGCCTTTAGAACATATTAAAAAATTCACTTCCAGGATGTTATTTTCATTCCTTCATTTATTCAATCAGTAATTAATTACTAAGTGTCTACTAGGAACAGAGCACCATGTAGGCAGTTTGGAAGTTACAATGATGTATGTGAAATGTTTGCAGCATAGGGTGTGGTACCCTATTAAAATATGTCTAATATTTCCTATAATCAGGTTTTTAATACCATTAACACAGGATAAAACACTCTCCCTAAGAAAAAAAAAAAATTTAATGATAAGAATGTCCTGATGGTCTTCTCACATTAAATCACATCATCTTCTATTGTAGAATTTGTGGCTCCCATCAGAAACAGAGGGGGGAAAAGTCTAATTAGACTATGTAATAGAAGTCAATTTCAAAACTTTTTTCATTCTTTCCATGCATTGTTCTTTCTTTTCACCTGTTTCGCATTTTAGCTAGAATATTAAATAGCCTGTCAAATTTCTTGGCTTTTTTTGCCTCGATTCAAGCTAGTATTACATCCTTCAAACTATATCAGGACCTGTAATTTCCACACTAGCCTACAGGTGAGTGTGAACATCAACACAAATAAAATGTTCAAACAGTATGAAAAAAACTTGCCAGGCTGCACCATGAAGGGAGGTGTCTACATACATGTAAGATCCACAGAAGTCAATACAAATATATCTCAGTAAAACTAAATGGTTAAAGAGGCCTCCCTTTTCTTCATTCAGAAAAACTTTCCAAGTTATTTTGTAGACTATGTATTAGTACATATTATATATTAGTGTGATAAGAGAGCTACTTTATAGTTGCTTTTCCATAAGAATTTCAAATTATTGATGAGAAAAAAGGTAAAATAAATGCTCTTCCCTAAAACGAAGCTCTGTGTTTTCCAAAGCTGCCATACTTATTCACAATTTATCACCATAAATTTCAACTCTCAGGACTAAAGAGTTACTAAGAAAGAATTTATGCAGTTGGTATTCTATGATTACCTTAAGTAGAATAATACTGGTAATAAAAATCACTAGTAGTAGCAGTAGCAGAACTAAGGAGGTATTTATTAAACACTTACTACACTCCAGAAGCTACACTGTTTACAGAAATCATCTCATTTAATTCTCTCAAAAGTGCTAGGAAACTGAGGCATAAAATGGTTAAATCTAAAATCACAGTTAGTAAGAAAAGACTAGAGGGCTTCCCTGGTGGCGCACTGGTTGAGAGTCCGCCTGCCGATGCAGGGGACACGGGTTCGTGCCCCGGTCCGGGAAGATCCCACATGCCGCGGAGCGGCTGGGCCCGTGAGCCATGGCCGCGGAGCCTGCGCGTCCGGAGCCTGTGCTCTGCAACTGGAGAGGCCACAACAGTGAGGCCCGCATACCACAAAAAAAAAAAAAAAAAAAAAAAAAAGTGCTAGGAAACTGAGGCATAAAATGGTTAAATCTAAAATCACAGTTAGTAAGAAAAGACTAGAGGGCTTCCCTCGTGGCGCAGTGTTTGAGAGTCCGCCTGCTGATGCAGGGGACGCGGGTTCGTGCCCCGGTCCGGGATGATCCCACATGCCGCGGAGCGGCTGGGCCTGTGAGCCATGGCCGCTGAGCCTGTGCGTCCGGAACCTGTGCTCCACAACGGGAGAGGCCACAACAGTGAGAGGCCCGCGTACCTCAAAAAAAAAAAAAAAAAGACTAGAATTCAAATATAGGCAGTCCAACCTGAAAGTACACGCTTTTAATGTTGTACTAAATTCCCTAATTCTAGGCCAAAGTCACTCCAAACATAAAATAATGCTCAAGTCCATGATACAGACCACAGACTCAAGTCAATATATCAAATCATTTGTTATATATTTATTTTATTTTGGGGATGGGCAATGACGGACAAGAGGTAAGATTTTTAGTCATTTTTCCTAAACATCAACACAGGGTTCTCCAAGATTCCATGGTAGACCCTATGCAATCCCAACAATCTTGTATGGCAATACTTCTCAAGGGCCTGTCCGCCAACTGAGGTAAAAATGAGAAAAATAAGAAAAATATTTTTTACTTCACTAAAAAAAATTTATTAAATTTAAAAGACTGTCCTTTATTTTGGGATAAAATGTATCCTATCCTTTTCAAGATGTTAAAATATGATAAATAATGGTGATAATTTGTACAAGTTATTTTGTTATTCTTGTTAAAATATTAAATGTTTAGTAAAAATACTGAAATATACGTATGTGGCAAAATAAAAAATTGAGCACCCTTTCTTACATGGGGGAGGAGGGTAAGTAGTGATCCATAAAATATAAAAGGTTAGGAATTACTCTTATGTGTCAGTCACCCGTCCCAGTTGGCAGTCTCCTTAGAAAAAAACATGAAAGATGCCAACACTAGGATGATGACAACTGCTCAAATGTGGTAATAAAGATGAGTGTGAATACAGTGAAAAGAACATAGGTCTTTGTGCCAGTTATCAATTTATTGCCTCTCAGCTCAAATCCACCCTTCAATATCTGCTTTGCAACAATGGACAGAATCACTTCAGCATTTCTCCTTTACAGTGAGCATCATACTAAGCTGTCTCAGTAGGGAGTGGTAGAAGGCACTGTAGGGGGAAGGGGCTTCTCTGCAGGATGGGAAGAGGACATCTGCCAGTGCTCTGCCCCACCACAGGCATCGTCCCTCAGTGACCCTGCAGGCCCAGGCTGGAGATCACTTTTCTGTGGGCCTCTCAACACAGACACCATATACTCCAGGCTTCGAACCACTGCCCAGCCACCCACTTGCCAAGAACTGTAGACTAGGTAGTGACCCAGGCAAACCAGCCAACTTCTCTGCCATCCAGTAGGCTGGAACTACACTTTCTCTAACAAGGCCTGAACCCCAGCCTTGGGGAAGGTGTCTTCCTTCCAAGTTTGTCATTCCCTGGATATTGTCCCTCAGCCCTACTGTATTATTCTTTAGAGTTCTTTTATATCTTATGGTTACTGTGTATCATAGCTTAGTAATTCTTTACACTAAATATCCCCTTTTAAAATCACTGTATGGGTTCTTTCCTGATATACGTTTGAAGTCAAACAGATCTGAGTTCAAATTTAACTATGGACTTGTTCAAATTAAAACTATGTAATGATCTGAGCCTCAGGTACTACCTATAAAATAGGAAACTTTACCATATCTCTTATCATATGGTCATTATTAAGATTAAATGGGATTATGGGTTATAAAGGCAAATGCAGATCCTCAATAAATGATCTTTTCTCCTCCCTGCCCTGATCTGTAGCCTCCTGTCCATTTACTCTATGCCAAAAAGACACAAAGAAGCAATCAAATGAAAAGTGTGTAACTCAGAAAATCATAAATAGAAAAATAGTCAGAAGCATACTCATTATAAAGCAGGCATATTAACCCAACAGAATTATGACATCAACCTTCCAGCATCTGTCTCCTTGAAAATTCCATCCTGATTGGGACATAGTTCACAGCTAGGGGAAACACCACATTTACAG
Organism: Kogia breviceps; assembly: GCF_026419965.1. Taxonomy (NCBI): domain Eukaryota; kingdom Metazoa; phylum Chordata; class Mammalia; order Artiodactyla; family Physeteridae; genus Kogia; species Kogia breviceps. Next base: position 64,449,904 of record NC_081318.1, on the reverse strand, counting down.
GCATCACAAAACCAAGGTTCAGTGGAGTTTTCAGAAGCTGAACTCATAATAGAGTCACTCTCTCCATCAACTCCATAACAACCTAAAAGAAAAAAAAGAGTATGATTGAATAGAGTTTATTTTTTAAACTCACATTTATAAAGTTATAAAAGAAAAAGGGAAAGGAAGTAGAGAAAAATTCTGAAAAATTAATGGTTTATAAGAATGATATTAAAGTCAAAACACAGAAGTGAAATCATTTTATAAAAATATTTTTTCACCTACCATAGTATATGCAATGAAATAAATGACTCTTTAAGATGGTTTTAGACTGGAAATCATTACAGAAGGGGGAAATTTTATGGTTCTTTAAAATTTTTTTAATTAAAAAAATACATAAAAATATGTGTTTTCATTAAAAAGAAATCAAAACTACTTAGTCTAGGAACTATGAATTAGTAAATATTTTTGAGCTTCCTTTGTACTGAACACATATATAAAAGACCATGATCATGCAAAACATACAAGAAAGCCTCTGATCTAATTTTGGAGGTGGCACATTAAAACACAAATTCATACAACCACAAATGCAAAGTTAGTAAAAGGAAAATAATACAGAAACATGCTCACACATAAATTAAGGCTATAGAACAATTTGAATAGTTCAGACTAGAGTTAGGAAAGTGAGTTCTATTCACAGCTGAGCCAATCTAGAGCTATACAAGGTATCTGAACTTTTTAAACATTTATAATTCTTCTATCTTCGGTAAAAATGTATCCATAACTGAAATGAATAAAAAGAAGAGAATACTTTTTCCTCTTTTCATTCACTGATAACTCGATATTCTGAGGGTTAAAATATTTAAGCAGCTAATGTGATTTAAAAAATTTTTAATATCCTCATGAACATACCAAACAAAGAAGATAATGTAGCATAGTTCTTTACATTTTAGAGTAGGACATCATCAACTATTATTGATGGCTTGTAATAAAGAGCACCTCCCTGGTGACTACAATAGCCATGACTCCTAAATTGTTTTCTTTTACCTAAATAGTGCTGGATACACCACAAACTTCATATTACCTAACTCTCTTTTTCCAGAAAAGAAGACATTGCCCTAATGACAAAACATACTTAAGAAAAATAATTTAATGCATATGTAGTAATTAAACAGATTACAACCTTATTCTAGTTCCAATGTATGCCCATCATCTTTAGGCTTGGGCATTTCTCTCATATCCTAAGACACATTTATTTCCTGTCAAGATAGGTCACTTCTACATATAGCCTATAATCAACCTTCCCAGGATACTTCTGACCAGGTTTATTCTAAGAGGGTGGTCTCAGTGCCAAATTCGAAAGGGCACTAAGCACCCAAAGTACCCCTCAATAAACTGAAGCCATTAAAAAAACCACCATAAGAAACATATATAAGTAACAAGCATCTCTCAAAAGGATTCACCATATAGGTAAGTTTATATGCATCCAGTGTAAGATCATGTGATTACTGAAACTGGTTATACACTACACAGACAACAGGAGCCTGTTGAAAAGCATCTTCTCATAACCACCAAAGACATCCAAGTTAAAACAAATAAGTATGTAAATAAATACTGAGTTGAACAAATCACCCAGAAACATACGCATTAGTAAATAATTTTAAACTACCAACATTAATTTACTAGATGTCGTTAATAGGTCAACAGTCATGCATAAGTATTTTATTCACACAGTAGTACCACTCCATATAGATTATAAAATATCCTAGTAGGCAGAAAACTAAAAAGTTGTTTGCAACTGTGACTTACATAAGCTGCCTCACGGAAATCCCTTAATTATTGTCAAGTTTATGTTATTCAACATAATGGTGAACCTTATAACTTTATAATGGTGAACCTTAACATAATCTGAAAAGTCATACGAAAGAATGCCAGAGAAAAGATTTTAAAGGAGCTAGACTATCATGCACAAGATAAGAAAAGGAATCAAAATACTAATTTCTTTAATATCATTAAATTGTGCTTGGTAATAATTATCAACTTCATCACTTCTGTTTAGATATACAGTTTTTAAATGATAAATTATAAAATGAAAAAGAAATAAAATTTTCTTCTGGGAGTAGTTATTATTAACCATCACCAATAGAAGAATATTCTTCAGTAAAGGCAACAGTAAGCAAAACATTTTATTCAAAAAAGTCATAAAACAGGGCTTCCTTGGTGGCGCAGTGGTTGAGAGTCCGTCTGCCGATGCAGGGGACACGGGTTCGTGCCCCGGTCCGGGAAGATCCCACATGCGGCGGAGCGGCTGGGCCCGTGAGCCATGGCCGCTGAGCCTGTGCATCCGGAGCCTGTGCTCCGCAACGGGAGAGGCCACAACAGTGAGAGGCCCGCGTACCGCAAAAAAAAAAAAGTCATAAAACAATAAAAACAGTCAATTTGATTTCTCAAAAGGTTATGCAATACTACAAAGAGAAAAGTTTATTCTCTTTACAAAATAATATTCCTTTGAGGCAAATTCTTTCATTTGTATTAACACAAAGTCCCAAGATAATAAAACCCCCAAGTGACTATCCATTTTATTCATCTCATTCACCAATATCAAGGTAAATCACAGCAGCTCACTCTTTTAGAATAAAGCAGTTTCAATTCTAATTTTTAAAGAATATACCACACACCTGACAAACATCTGCATAATGATTAAACCACCTACAAACAACCTGAGAAGTGATTTCTGAGGGTCTCTCCTAGGAAATTCCTACTTTGTAACCTAGAAGACTGGTATCATATAAGCACAAAGAACAACCAGCAAGTGGATAAGTATTTCTTCTTCAGTTTCACTGCCCTTGAAAAATAATCCACACTGTGTTATTACCTTTACAGAGTTCTTTACTTCCCACTTTCCCCTGCCACTTTTCCCCTATTTCTCTGCCATACCTATTGGGTTTACTGAGCTCTAGACCAAAGTTCTAACATTTATATCCACTCTAATCCATTTTAGTTAATGACTAAATACATTTTTAAATATTTTTCTTTCTTCCATAGATAAAAGAATTTAAACTACCATAAAACAAGGTTTATTCTCTTCTACCTATCTAATTTTGAGTAAAAGATGCAAAAAGTACACCTTCAATATGATTACAGAAAAAAAGTCTTTTTTTTATATGGGTAAACAAATAAAAAATTTATAGATATATAAAACTTATTTCATATAGGTTTTTCATGGGTTGTTTTGTTTGTTTTTTGTTTTCTCAGTACGCGGGCCTCTCACTGTTGTGGCCTCTCCCGTTGCGGAGCACAGGCTCCGGACGCGCAGGCTCAGCGGCCACGGCTCACGGGCCTAGCCGCGCCGCGGCATGTGGGATCTTCCCAGACCAGGGCATGAACCCATGCCCCCTACATTGGCAGGCGGACTCTCAACCACTGCGCCACCAGGGAAGCCCTTTCATGTTTTTAAATGGGTAAACAGAGAAAACATGGTTCTATGGCTGTCTAACAATCAACCTCTGGGTAGCACATGCAACTTATATAAATCATATTTAATGCAAAATAATATAAAATGTGCTTACAATTGTTTTGAGTTATACAAGAATACGTATAATCCAAATCAGTGGAAATTTTCCCATTCAGCCAGGCACGGGAGACCAAAATACCTGCAGTCTTCTACTTTCTAGCTATGTAACTTTAGACAAACCACATCTCTGAGGCTGAGTAACCTCATCTGCAGTAAGTATTTCATATCTATTCTAACTATCTCTCAGTATAGAAAATAAAAAAACAGGAACACAAAATTTGCCATTTTAAAATTCAAAACATTTTTCTATACTTAACATACTATCACTAGACCTCTGATTACAAAACCCATTAAAATAAAAGATTTTAAATTGAGTAATATTGTTGTTTAGGAGAAAAGAACTTATAACATGCATGATACCTGTCACAAATATATCCTAAAGCATAAAAGAGCAAAAGCGCCTGCTCACATATAAAGTCCAAATGGTTATAACTTGAACATACTTTACTACCCAGTAAACACTCATAAGAATATATTTTTGCATACGCTAAGAAATAAAAATAGTCTAGGGCTAAGCTAACAGCAGACTGAAAAATAAACAAATGGGGGAAAACATCTTAGTAGACCTTATTTAATGCATTGCTGGCAAGTGTGCTACCTAATGCTCTGTCATGTACTATGACATGTAGGTGACATTTTTCTTCAGACACAGTACAATCAATACATCAGGATAACTGATGTCACAGTCAGGGGTACCCTACTATTACAAGTCAGTTACAAGATCTTGTCACAAAGGTGCTTATACTAAGTGAAAAGCTGCAACCCAAAAAGAAAAGAGATTCATCTACATTTAGATTAAATAAGTACTCTGAAAAACAGAGAGTTATACATTTAATAAGCACATTTGGAAAACTATCTTTTAGCAAAATCTCAACTTAAAAACTTACCTAGGACTTCCCTGGTGGCGCAGTGGTTAAGAATCCACCTGCCAACGCAGGGGACACGAGTTCGAACCATGGTCCGGGAAGGTTCCACATGCCGCGGAGCAACTAAGCCCGTGCACCACAACTACTGAGCCTGCACTCTAGAGCCCATGAGCCACAACTACGGAGACTGTGTGCTGCAACTACTGAAGCCCGTGTGCCTAGAGCCCGTGCTCCACAACTAGAGAAGCCACTGCAGTAAGAAGCCTGTGCACCGCAATGAAGAGTAGCCCCTGCTCACCGCAACTAGAGAAAGCCCGCGCACAGCAAGAAAGACACAACACAGCCAAAAATATAATTAATTAATTAATTATTTTAAAAACTTACCTAAGTTATAATTACTTAAGCCATAAGTATATATTTTTTAAAGGGAAAAAAGAAAAAGAAATGATAAAGGACATACACAAAAGCACTAACTGTGGTTGTCTGGATATTAGGACTGTTAGAAATGTTTTATCTTCTCTCTGTTCTATAGTTCTCACATTTTATTTATTATTCATGCAATATATTAAGAAGGAGAAATAGTTTTCTCTAAAATTAAACATTTAATAAGTTCATGTTTAACCATGAAATGTTTAAGGTAAAGTTGCATGGCCGACTTACAATATGGAAGTCTGTCACTTAGGCACCTGATTAAAACCCAAAACCAAAAACATAAAACCTAGCAACACTAGTTTCCTATTATGCCTTAGAAAATTTCACTTCTTCTGAATTCATTAATTTTAGATAAAAATTCATTTTGGAACTTTAAAAGTATCACAGAAATATCTACACATGTGTATAAAAATGAACATTCTAAACAGTGGAAAATACTACAAAGTTAAAAGGTACAGGACAAGGTGGAAAAAGTATTCTCAAGTATGAAAACTATCCATAACACATATAGCTAACAAAGGATTAACATTAAAAAAAAAAATTCTAAGAAGTCAATGAGAAAAAGACAAGAAATGACAAGAGAAATATATAGAAAGTAACAGAAAAAAGAAAATAGCCACAGATACCAAACTTCAATACAAATAAAGTGAACACATATTTTAATTAAGAGACAGTCTCCAAAATATTTTTTTTAATTTACAAATATGCAGTGTTGCAGAGTTATCAAGTAATTTGTATACTGTTGGTAAGAACAAAAATAAATACAGTCTTTTCGAAGGGCAATCTGGAAAAGTTTGTTAAAAGTTTAAATGCACTTATCTTTTGATTCATTCTAGGAATCTAACCCACAGAAATTACTACATGAATATATATAACATATTGGTTAGCACTATATATAAGTGAAAAACTACAAACAAAAAAAGTAAATACATTACGGTTGAACCATTCTATAGCTAACTACATACCATTAAAAAAATAATAATAAAACATCCATCTGTACTCATATGAAAAGAATCTCAAGATTAAGAGATGAGTGAGTGAAATAGAGATGAGTGAAATAAAGTGAGTTACAGGGGAGGAAAATCCCATGGAATTTATCTCATTTATTTATTTACTACAGGGCAGGGACTGTGCAAATATATATATGCATATGTGCACACGTGCGTGTAAGTAAGAGTCTGACGAAAGGGGCTCTTCACTGGTCAAATCTGGACAATCTAAGCATCAGAAAGAGTAATCAGGTTATACATGATAATGTGTGAGACCACAGTAATACTGAAAAGGATAACAGGGGAGAAGTTCTCTACAAAATAAATGCTCCCTGATAAATACAGAAAGAATGATAGAATTAGAAAATCCCCATCCTTCTGAGACTGAACCAGGAAGAAACAGAAAATATAAACAGACCAATCTCAAGCACTGAAATTGAACTATGATTAAAAATCTTGCAACAAAAAAAAGTCCACGACCAGATGGCTTCACAGGTGAATTCTATCAAACATTTAGAGAAGAGCTAACACCTATCCTTCTCAAAATCTTCCAAAATATAGTGGAGGGAGGAACACTCCTAAACTCATTCTATGAGGCCACCATCACCCTGATACCAAAACCAGACAAAGATGTCACAAAGAAAACTATAGGCCAGTATCACTGATGAACGTAGATGCAAAAATCCTCAACAAAATATTAGCAAACAGAAAACAACAGCACATTAAAAGAAACATACAGCATGGTCAAGTGGGGTTTATCCCAGGAATGCAAGGATTCTTCAGTATATGCAAATCAATCAACGTGATACACCATATTAACAAATTGAAGGAGGAAAACCATATGATCATCTCAATAGATGCAGAAAAAGTTTTTGACAAAATTCAACACCCATTTATGATAAAAACCCTCCAGAAAGTAAGCACAGAGGGAATTTACCTCCACATAAGAAAGGCCATACATGAGAAACCCACAGCCAATATCATCCTCAATGGTGAAAATCTGAAAACCATTTTCACTAAGATCAGGAACAAGACAAGGCTGCCCACTCTCACCACTATTCAACATTGTTTTGCAAGTTTTAGCCACGGCAATCAGAGAAGAAAAAGAAATAAAAGGAGTCCAAATCGGAAAGGAAGAAGTGAAGCTGTCACTGTTTGCAGATGACATGATACTATACATAGTGAATCCTGAAGATGCTACCAGAAAACTACTAGAGCTAATCAATGAATTTGGTGAAGTAGCAGGATACAAAATTAATGCACAGAAATCTCTTGCATTCCTATACACTAATGATGAAAAATCTGAAAGTGAAATTAATGAAGCACCGCCATTTACCACTGCAAGAAAAAGAATAAAATATCTAGGAATAAACCTACCTAAGGAGAAAAAAGACCTGTATGCAGAAAACTAGAAGACACTGATGAAAGAAATTAAAGATGATACAAACAGATAGAGAGATATACCATGTTCTTGGATTGGAAGAATCAACATTGTGAAAATCATGATACTACCCAAAGCAATCTACAGATTCAGTGCAATGCCTATCAAACTACCACTGGCATTTTTCACAGAACTAGAACAAAAAATTTCACAACTTGTATGGAAACACAAAAGACCCCAAATAGCCAGAGCAATCTTGAGAAAGAAAAACAGTGCTGGAGGATCAGGCTGACTTCAGACTATACTACAAAGCTACAGTAATCAAGACAGTATGGTACTGGCACAAAAACAGAAATATAGATCAATGGAACAGGATAGAAAGCCCAGAGATAAACCAACGCATATATGGTCACCTTATCTTTGATAAAGGAGGCAAGATTATATAATGGAGAAAAGACAACCTCTTCAATAAGTGGTGCTGGGAAAACTGGACAGCTACATGTAAAAGAATGAAATTAGAACACTCCCTAACACCATACACAAAAATAAACTCAAAATGGATTAAAGACCTAAATGTAAGGCCAAACACTATCAAACTCTTAGAGGAAAACATAGGCAGAACACTCTATGACATAAATCACAGCAAGATCCTTTTTGACCCACCTCCTAGAGATATGGAAATAAAAACAAAAATAAACAAATGGGACCTAATGAAACTTAAAAAGCTTTTGCACAGCAAAGGAAACTATAAACAAGATGAAAAGACAATGCTCAGAATAGGAGAAAATATTTGCAAATGAAGCAACTGACAAAAGATAAATCTCCAAAATTTACAAGCAGCTCATGTAGCTTAATATCAAAAAAACAAACAACCGAATCCAAAAACAGGCAGAAGACCTAAACAGACATTTCTCCAAAGAAGATATACAGATTGCCAACAAACACATGAAAGAATGCTCAACATCATTAATCATTAAGAGAAATGCAAATCAAAACTACAATGAGATATCATCTCACACCGGTCAGAATGGCCATCATCAAAAAATCTTGGAGAAAAGGGAACCCTCTTGCACTGTTGGTGGGAATGTAAATTGATACAGCCACTATGGAGAACAGTATGGAGGTTCCTTAGAAAACTAAAAGTAGAACTACCATACAACACAACAATCCCACTACTGGGCATATACCCTGAGAAAACCGTAATTCTAAAAGAGTCATGTACCACAATGTTCATTGCAGCTCTATTTACCATAGCCAGGACATGGAAGCAACCTAAGTGTCCATCAACAGATGAATGGATAAAGAAGATGGGGCACATATGTACAATGGAATATTACTCAGCCATAAAAAGAAACGAAATTGAGTTATTTGTAGTGAGGTCGATTAGAGTCTGTCATACAGAGTGAAGTAAGTCAGAAAGAGAAAAACAAATACCATATGCTAACACATCTATATGGAATCTAAAAAAAAAGAAGGTCGTGAAGAACCTAGAGGCAGGACAGGAATAAAGACACAGACAGACTTGAGGACACGGGGAGAGGGAAGGGTAAGCTGAGACAAAGTGAGAGAGTGGCATGGACATATATACACTACCAAATGTAAAACCGACAGCTAATGGGAAGCAGCCACATAGCACAGGGAGATCAGCTCGGTGCTTTGTGACCACCTAGAGGGGTGAGATAGGGAGGGTGGGAGGGAGGGAGACAGAAGAGGGAAGAGATATAGGGACATATGTATATGTATAAATGATTCCCTTTGTTGTAAAGCAGAAACTAACACACCATTGTAAAGCAATTATACTCCAATAAAGATGTATAAAAAATAAAATAAAATAAAAAATAAGATGATAACATGGAGATAAGTAAAAAATAAATAAATAATTTTTTAAAAACTAAAATAATTAAGTAGTGATAAAAGCTCCTATTTGGATAAACAACTGAAGGATTGAAACTACTTCTGAGAGGCTGCTGACCCTGTTTTAGAGAAGGAAGACAACATTAAAAGCTAAAGAGGAGTAAGAACATGGTCCACCTAGAAAAAAGACAAAAACCAAAAACATCTACGTTATTTGACCCAAGTCACACATCATTACTTATTTTTTCAACCCAGGTTCCAATTAATATGGGGTGGCAACAGTGCATAACAGTGTCAGTAAGACTTGACCCAAAATGGCTCCAGGATATATATATGCTGATCAGGCTGCACATTACTGTACTGAGGATTATTGTTACTTTTCCTCAAAAGAGAAAGTCAGGGCTTCCCTGGTGGCGCAGTGGTTGAGAATCTGCCTGCCGATGCAGGAGACACGGGTTCGTGCCCTGGTCCGGGAAGATCCCACATGCCGCGGAGCAACTCAGCTCGTGAGCCATGGCCGCTGAGCCTGTGCATCCGGAGCCTGTGCTCCGCAACGGGAGAGGCCACAACAGTGAGAGGCCCGCATACCGCAAAAAAAAAAAAAAAAAAAGAGAAAGTCAACCATGTAACCAAAGATTATTAAGCAGGGTTTGATGTGGTTTTTTTTCGTTTTCTATTTAGTAGACAAGACTGCTACAAAGCTAGTGGAAGATGAAAAAGTCTTCACAAATCTACTAATCAATACAATTTCTTAGTGATGTCATCCAAATGCTACTAAAAAAACTTAAATGGAAAAGTCAGGAGTACATCCATATCAAAACAACCCATTCTCAAACAAATAGTGATATTTGGTAAGGAATCTTTTGGACTAGCAGACAGATAAAAATGACCTACAGGAAATTACATTAAAAAGTATCCCAAATACCATATTTGGTATGTTTACTAACAAACAGGGAATAACAATTTTATTAGAACACTATATTAATCATAACTTTAGTTCATTAATATACATTGATGTTTAGTAACACTTCTCCCTTAAACCAAAACAGATCATTTAAAATCTCCAAAACTAGGAATCTTTCAAGATATTAGCTCTAATACTACTACTAAGAAAAGCTACTAAGAAAGTGAGAAAGAGAATTATATAATCACAATCATACAACAGAAACCCCAAAATTAATGAGAGAAAGGGAAAATTATTTATACTAAAGGAAGAAAGTAGTAACAATAAAATTAAAAACTCAAGATTTATTTTTTACTTTGATTTACAATTTGCATCTTTAACTTTGAACATATCTGAAGTTCACAGAATTAACAATACTCCCAACAAAGCAATTATACTACAACATAAAGATTCAGTTTCTGAATAGAGAAACTACTCAGTTTCTCTATTTATTGTTTTCCCTATTTATTTTTTCCACATATTAGCTTGCTCTCAAAAAGCCTACAAAGCATCACACTCAGGAGTATTAATTTCCCTTTCCATGTCTTCCCTTCTTCCTTCTCTCATAATAAAAATAGTTCCCCTATTCTAATGAGTTAGTCTTGGGAGAAAAATGAGCAATCATTAGCAAATGCTCAAATGCCATCAGAGCCATTTAAATGAATAAAGAAGAAAAAATGCTACATGACTTTACAGACACAACTTGCTTTTGACCTAAATGAAATTACCACTCAGTTTGATAATCTTCTTTGTCTGCCTTGACTCAGAAAGATTTTTTGGCTGTTTCTAAAAAATCAAAGCTTCCTTAGAAAGAAAGCAGATTTGCCATTATTGAGACTATTCATCTGAAGCACAAGTATCATTATGAAATTTTAATAGCTCTAGACACATCAGGAGAACTAATGGGGAGTCCTTCCAGAAATCTACATTCATTTAAACAAGAATCTATTGGGAAAGAACTCATACTAAGAATCCAAGAGGTACAAGACTAAATCAAAGACAAAGACAATGTTGGTGAGGATACAGAGAAAAGGGAACCCTCGTACACTGCTGGGGGGATTATAAATTGGTACAGCCACTATGGAAAATGGTATGGACTTCCTTAAAAAACTAAAAATAGAACTACCATATGATCCAGCAATTCCACTGCTGGGTATATATGCAAAGAAAACAGAAACACTAATTTGAAAAGATACATGCACCCCAATGTTCACAGCACCATTATTTACGATAGCCAAGACATGGAAGCAACGTAAGTGTACATCAACAGATGAATGGATAAAGAAGATCTGGCATACACAATTGAATATTACTCAGCCATTAAAAAGAATGAAATTCTGCCATTTGCAACAATGTGGATGGACCTAGAGAGTAAATATTATGCTTAGGTGAATAAGTCAACCAGAAAAAGACAAATACCTATGTTATCACTTATATGTGGAATCTAAAAAAATAAAACAGCAAACGTATGTAACAAAACAGAAAACAGACTCAATATATAGAAAACAAACTAGTGGTTATCAGTGGGGAGAGGGAAGGGAGGAGGGGCAAGATAAGGGTAGGAGATTAAGAGATACAAACTACTATGTATGAAATAAACAAGTAACAAGGATACATTGTGCAGCACATGGAAATACAGCCATTATTTTGTAATAACTTTAAATGGAGTAAAATCTATAAAAATAATGAATCACTACTTCATACATCTTAAATTAATATAATATTATAAATCCACTATACTTCAATAAATAAATAAGACAGACAAGAGGTCAGAGGGGAGGGTTCATTCTGATTTGTACATGGTACTAGTCCCCAGGAGACTCAGGCCTGAGTCCAAAATGAAGGACCTATAGTACAATAAAACAGTTGCTTTACTATCATAGCTGTGGGACATTGAGACCACATGGCTGTAGCAGCCTGCCTACCAGCAGCAAGACACATCACCCTCAAAGTAGATGAGGAACTATACAAACACTTCTAGGGACCAGGCAACTATCAAATATGAGCAAGGGATCTGAGAGAAGACAGTGGTAAATTGAAGACTGTAAGCTTCACCAGCAGGAGGGAGCCGTATTCAGCTCCAGAGGATTGTTGCCGTAAGAGAGTGAAAACCTACTGATATCAGAACTTCAAGAGAATGAATTCCAGAATGTGCAAAATAAAATCTCCCAGTTTTTAAATGATAGCAATCAATTCAATTTCTTAAAACCATTGTGCTAGCCTTAAAAATCACATCCATGGTCAAACCTATGACCTATGAAGTAGAGATAGTGCCCTCAGCATGATGAAAAGTCAACAACACTAATAGTACTGGTCATGCCTGCATCACACATCAGCAATGACAGTCATGAATACAAGCAATAGTAACATCCTTGTGACCATCAGTGGTGATCAATACAACAATGGCAGCACAGCTGCTGCTTCTGATGTTCAACTATTCTGCTACTCCAAGAAATCTGAACCACTCCTGGAGGAAAAAAAAATGCATACATACAACCATGTTGACTGGTCTCAATTTATATTCCTTACTAATCTAAAGTGGTCCCTTATTGCTATTTGGTTATGATATATACACATAATATATACATGTGAATATATGTATGTATGTATACACACCCACACAATATTATGTTTTGTGTTATTCCCCAAAATAACTATTTTACACCAACCTCTCAGTCCACAAATCTCCAACACTTCCCCACCTCTACTCTGCTAATGACTGCTTCCTTTTTCACTGAAAAAATAAGAAGCATTCAAAAAATAACTTCCACATGTTCTGACCACCACATCTAACATCCTACCTACATCTGTATCCATATATTTTCTTTTCCCTCCAGTTACTATGGCTACCTTTATCTATTAAATCTTTCCACTTGGTACTGGATCCCATCCTCTCTAGCCTTGTACTCAAAGCCCTTGCTCCACCAACTGTTCCCCTTTCTCTCCTTACGTCATCAATTGTCAACTTTCTCTTTCCACTGGTCACTTCCATCAGCACACTAACATGCCATATAATCTCTGCATCTGTGGTAGGCAGCCTCTAAGATGGCACACAGTATTAACATTCTTGGAACGCCCCCTCCTATATTTGACTAGCATTGTTCTGTGTGAACAACAGAATATGGCAGAAATGATAGTACATAGTCTGTTAACTAATTCCGTATCTTTCCCCTTGCTTTTATGTATTCTACATTTATTTAATAAACCATGTGATATAAACATTTTGTCCGTAACCCTTTTTTTCCCATAACCTTTGGGATGGCTTGCCTGCTAGTGTACTGGGGATCTACGGTTGCATTAGAGTAATTTCCCACAAGACAGGTTTTCATCTTACTCTAAAAACAGTATTTGAGAGTTACCTTCTCTTTTGAAACATCTTCCTTACTTAACCTCCAGGTCACTACTTAAGGTTCTTCTCCTATCTCACTGGCAATGTGTTCCCCATCTCCTCTGATGTGCTAGGACCACCTTACTACTCCCTAGATAGCACATCCAGGCTCACAGTTTTAAATAATATCTGCAGACTGATGAGTCCCAAATTTATCTCGCCAGCTCCATATCTTACTTAAACTCTAAAAATTTAAAACCAAACTTTTACTCTCTACCTCAAAACCTATTCCTCTTTTGGATCATTGCCATGGTCTCCTAAATGGTCTCCCTGATTCCCACTTTAGACCCACTTCAGTCTACTCTCAACCCAGCAGTCAGTTATTCTTCCAAAACATAAATCAAATCATATTAATCCTCTGCTCGAAACTCATGTCAGTCTTCCCAGACCCATCACAGTAAAATCTGAAACCTATGACTTCCAAGGCCTCATCTGGCTTGCCCCCATCTCTGCCTCTACCACTAATAAGCTCACTCACTCAGTTCTAGCCACACCAACCTGTGTGTCATTATACAAACACCCCGAACACGTTTCCACTTCAACATCTTTAGTCACTATTCCCTCATTCTGGAGTGCTCTTCCCCAAATATTCACATGGTTTGCTCACTCACATCCTTCAGGTCACTGCCCAAATATCACCGTAACAGAGAGGATTTTCTGTGTAAACTTTTATAAATACAAACTTTCACCTACCCACTCAACCACCCCCATTCATAGCACTCCCAATATTCCTTTTCCTGATTTATTTTTCTCCATAGTCCAGACTACCACCTGATATATATTTATTGTTTTATGTTTTCATTCCTGTCTCTCTTACTATACTTTAAGCTCCATGAGGTCAGCAATGTCTATATTGTTTATTTTACATGCCTAAAACCAACAGAATGCCTAGCACACAGAAGGTACTAAACAAACATTACTGAAAAAAATAAATGAATGAATAACAGTAATAGGAGACATTCCCACAGTGAGTCTTAGCAACAAGGGAGGGGAACTTCACATGAAGGCAAGAGGACTGGTTAAAGAAGCACAGGCCCCACAGGTCTCACAAGTCCAGCAGACACCCAGAACTATTTGGGAGGAGGGCTCTAATACCAAAAAGGCCAGTGAGGAGGGCTATAATACCAAAAAGGCCAGTAAGAAAAGGCCACAGAAACACTGTTTTGCAGTAGTCATGGCTCTGATGAGAAAAAATTAACTGATAGGAAAAAAGAATAACTTTACCACAGAGAAACCTGAAAGACACCCTCTCAACCAAGTGATCAAAATAACATCACCAGTAACTGGACAAATAAACATGACATGCATGCTTCCTAATACAATACATTGAGAGCACAACATAACTTCTGTGGCAATCCTGCCAAAAGCACATAACCTGAACCTAATCATGAGAAAACATAAGAAAACCCCAATATTGAGGACATTCTATAAAAGAACTGGCCTATATTCTTCAAAAATGCCAATGGCATGAAACATAAAAGACTCAAAATATGTTCTAGATTAAAGGAAACTACACAGACATGACAACTGAATGCAATTCATAATCCTGGATTCTATTTTGCTAGAATCAACATTATTGGGATGATTGGCAAAATGTGAATATAATTGGTAGATTACAGTATTCTATCAATGCTGATTTCCTGACTTTGATAATTACGTGATTGTGTAAGAGAATGCCCTTGTTCTTTGTTCTTAAGAAATATACATTGAGGTATTAGGGATATTAGGGGTAGAGCTGAACATTTTGTCTACAATTTACCCTCAGGGAGGTGAGGAAAAAATTATTATATGAGAGAAGATAAAATAAATATAGCAAAATGTCACCATCTTGGAAATCTGAGTGACAAGAATATGGAAATTCTTTCTATTACTCATAACTTTTCAAGTCAGAAATTATGTCAAAATAAAAAAATTTAAATAAAGTACAACAAAAAAGTTACATAAAAAAGGTTCAAAATTCATAATCAGGAAAAATATTTTCAACATATTACAACATATATGTAATTACATATTACATATAAAAATACGTTCAACATATTTCAACATATTCAGATTTTAAAAGATGAACTCTACAAATTCTCCTTTCAAGTTCAAAATTAAAAAGTGTAACTATTAAAGAAGAAACTATAATACCACTAGACTTCAACAATAACTTTTAAAATAATACATTCTACTAGACTAACATACTAGACGTTTTCCTATATCTAAATTTCAGTTAAAAACTAGAAATAATGCCATGAAGGAAAATATCATAACAATGACCTTCAAAGAAATACTGATTTCCATACAGTAATAATCTATTTTAATTATTTTTAAACACATTTTAAATGAACATAATCTAAAAAATAACACCCATTATACTTTGAAAATTCAGGATGTCTTATTTCAGTTCAAATATCATAAAATATTACAGGAAAACCTTAGTATAGTACATATGTAAAGTAGCTGATATTACTTATATAAATTCAGTATCAACCAGCCATTTCTAAAAGGAAACAAAACAAAGCAAAATTACCTTCATGGACTGTAATGCCACAATTGTCACACTGAATTATTTCATCAGCATCCTCACTATTATCTCCAAGACAAACACAGCAAATCAGAATATGGTCCATTTTTTGAGAACTCCAGTTTTGACTCTTCTCAAGAATCAGCGAGTCCTAATATTAAAACATTAGAAAAATCACATTTAAAAGGTAATTTTAATAAATAAAATTCGCACCTTAAATCATTTTATGCATTTCCAAAATTATGCTGCATACTCCATTATTTTAGTAATTTCAAAGTATGCTACGTTTGAGAAGTGAATCTCTTTGTCAACGGACCCTCTAAGCACCCTCTCTCTAATTTTTCACTTCTCTGCAAGTCCCATATTCTCTCTCTTCTAGGAAATATAAAACCAAGCTTATAACCAACAACCCTTCATCTGCTTTGCCATTCTGGATATAGTCTGACCCCTGAAACTACAAGAAAGGAAAAATTAACCCACAAGTAATTACTAACCCTATATATGGGTTTTAAAAGTATAAGACATGTTTCCTACACTTAGGAAGCTTATAATCCTATCTTGGGGAGACAAGACACACACATATTAAACAGTAAAAAAAAAATCAAGATAACGTATAAGCAAATATGTATGTGATGGCATATTACAGACTATACTCCTTTAGTGCTGGGGAATCCAGAATTTCCAGGGTCATCAAACCACTGGATAACAGATCCATGAAAGCCTGCATAGGAAATCTGTGTATACAAGTACAGAAAACCAGCTAAAAAAGAATCCAGATTGACTGATTGCTAGAAGAGTCAGAGTACGCTATTAGGTTTATGTCAAGAAATATCTAGTGAAAACTGGTAATAAAGATACCTAGTTAATTGTAATATAAAAGGAGAAAGGAAGATGTATTAATGAATATAAAAAAATAAAGGGAAGAGTGTGCTCCATTTAATTTAAACCTTCGGCATTATGAATTTAAACTTTAAATGACAAATTAACATGATGATGATTCTTGTCATATTTAACACACTGGGCTCAGCATTACATATAATAAAAGATGGCACTTGAGTCTATATATTTTCATTTAAGAACTTAACCATATTGAGAAACAAATTAGTTCCATATCACACATTAACTATATTGTTTCATATTAACATTTTTATATTTCTATATTCTTTTAAACTGACCAATATCCAAAAGTAACATTTAGAGTCATTTCAATAGCAATTTGTAAATAACATTTGAAAGACATGTGACTGTCACAATAATATTCTTTCAATATATTTTCTGTGTAATAAATCTAAACTTGCAGCTGATCTAAAAAACAAATCAAAAAAGAATGCAAAAGTTAACAAAGAGGCATCATTTCTCTTGAGAATTCTAGTACTTTAAAATTTTGTATTTTGCTCCTTTTTGTTATAAAACCAAAGTATCAATAGTTTGGGGCTTTGGACATGGCTAGCAAATAAAGATTAAAATTTCCTAAAAAGAAAACTCATGTTTTAAAGTACTTTACTACAGTGAGCAAAACAAAAATCTGCCAGATTTTCATCCCATTAGCAATGCTTCAAATGTAACAGCATTCGCCTTAAAGTCAAATGTTCTTGGGTTTCATTCTCAGCTCTCAATAGCTAATGAACCTCGAAGCTGTAGTTTTCTCATCTGTAAAATGGGATGATAAAAATAATACCTACCTCATCAGGTTGTTGTGAGACTTAACAAGATAATGTATGCCAAGAATGTTCCTGAGACATTCTAGGTATTCAATAAATGTTCATTCCCATTCTCCTTTCCTCTGTACTTCTTTGTAGGTGGTCCAAAAAGAGAAACATGAGCTGATCATTTATTACACTGGGGAATCTTCCTTGGAACCCCAAAAGAAAGGTTATAAGCCTCAATTAATACTGGTACTTTAAATATTTTCCCATGTCAAGTCCAAAAAAATTTTTTCTTAAAGTACCACATCTAGGTTAAAAAAAAATCACAGACCAGAAAAAGATCTAGCAAACAACCAGAGTTTGATGACTGAGAGGCTACTCATGTTTATGGGCTCTGCCAATATTTCTCTGGTGGAACTACAACAACTAATCAGCCCTTGAAAAAATAGGTTTACCCATGTGGGAAACAAGTAAATGTCTATGGATCAGAAAAACTGGCATCAACAGATAGTTCTATTCCATTATTTTCCTATTTGGCCATTTTGCTCAGAAAAACAGTAAATGTCTAAATTATCTCTATTCCATTTTCTCTCTACACATATTATCATTTAGAGGCAGAGAAAACAAAATTAACCAGCAATTTTGACCCTCTGATCACCATCATTTGAGACTCTTACTAGACATTAAATACAACAGATGGAAATGGGGATAACTAGAGTCCTACAATATTACCCTAACCAAACGGCTGACAGTGTTTCAATGGGAAAATCTACACAATACACCCTCTTAAAAAGTTATATAGGTTGTCTTCAATAGATCAAACATGGGTTGAAGTGCACTTCTGATCAGAATACAAAAGTCAATTTAGTATCTATTTTTAATAGCGTATTTCTGAAGACATATCATTTTTTAAGTTTCTGGAGAAAATATTTAAGCTAAAGTTTTTACCACAAAATACATCATTTGAAAATATGATTTTTACATAAAAATAGAATTTGGGAAAATGGGTTTGAATGGCACATCTAGGATATAACTTTAATATTATGGAATAATTTAATGGACTCTAATGGTAATTATTAAGATTAAATGGGGCACTATAGTAATAAATCAATGACTCATTGTAAATTATTTCATTTTTCTCCTTGGGATTTAAAATTTACACCAAATATGATTCTGCCCAGTGTTTTTTATCGGCTCTTAAATATGTTTAGTGTTTATTTATATATGTATTCCACAAAGATTATTATAAATAACATATACAACAGGGTAAATTCTAACTAAGCTATATGTGTGTTTAATAGGAGCAAATTCCAGCACCTTTCATATAAAATCAGAATTAAAAGAATCCTATTGCTCTGAAAATGGAAAAAATTATTATACCACGTTTCACCAACAGTTCTTCCTAGAAGTTTTTAAAGAAAGTTAAATTTTCAAGAATCTCAAGTAATTTTTGTACAATGTTAAAAAATGAATTTTTTTAGGCTTTAGAGCAATTTGTTTTATTTTGAAATGTGTAAAAAGACAAATGATTAATAAGTCAGAAGCCCCCAAAAGAAATGGCTATTTAAAAATTTTGGCAAAATGTTTACATTTTAATTAGCAAAATTCAGATGACAATTGCTATTTCTTCACACGGCAAGACATCGAATCCATTTAACATTATGAAAAAAAAACAAAAACCTTCCACCTGAAAATTTATAGTGAGATGATTTTCTATCATATACTAATTCTCATTCAAAGCTCTAGTTTTAAAGTCCTGAAAATGGGAACCATTATCCGAAAATACTATACAGCCCTCCCCAAAAAATTTATTTCTGAAAACTAAAGGCAGATAACCTTGGTGAATCTCAAAAACTTCAAGATAAAAGTTTGAAAAAGACAGGTAACCATATTCCAACGGGATTGTTTCAGATAGCACTAAATTCAAAAAATGCCATAATGCCACTGACAAAGGTATATGCCCATGTGAAGAAAATGCAGGCGATCTAATGCCCAAATCTAGAACAGTAGTTCCCATAGCGTGGTCTGGGGAACTCTCTTCCACGGTATCCAAAAGGTAATTACTAAGGATATTTGCCTTTTCACTCTCTCTCATGGGTGTATGGTGAATATTTCCAGAAGTTACATGACACGGGACGGTGTCAACAATCTAATAACTTTTGTGTTTCTATACATCTCATTTTTAAAAATTTCTGAGTTTTAATTGGAAATGGCAAATATCAAAAGATATAACCTATATGAATAATAATCGGGGTCCTCAATTTTTAAGACTATAAAGGTGTCCTGAACCAAATAGTTTGAGAACCACTGCTCTAAAGCATTTCAAGGCCTACAGCATAGGCATGGTAAGGCCATTAAGAGCCAATGATTATAAAAGGCCTCCACTCAAAAAAAAATATGTCAAATTCCCCTAAGAAATTTCAAAATTATGAAAGTTCCTGGGCATCGTTTACACGATACCCAACACCATATCCCTACAAAAGCACCTGACATAGCACCCAAGAAAAAATTTTCCTGCTTATAGACTAAATACAATTCTATTATGTATTCTAAAACCACATTTTCAGCTATCTCTATTACAAAGTAGTATTTGAAAACAAAGTAAAAGCATAGAAAAATAAAACTTAAAATATAATCAAATATATACATATTAACTAATGAACTCTTGGCAAGGTATCACTACCTAAAATAACCAGGAAGATTAAAATACAAACACTGGCCAGAAGACAACAAGGATTACCTTTAGTCATCTTTTTTACAAAATCAAGATTATAGAACAGGAAACTTAGAAATATAAAATAATTTCGATTAGTTCTTTCTTAAAATTTAATATCTAATTTAAGTGACATTTACGGACTAGAATCATCAAAAATTATTGAAGACTTTGAATAACAGTCTTGGAAAAAAACAGTTATCAAGCTTTCAGGTAGAATATTATTGAGAGAAAATTAACCTTATATAAATTCTTCTACATTTCTGCATAGGGTAGAGCAAAAGGAAAATTAACATAAATTAACACAAAAGGAATTAATTTAGTTACTATAAGAAGAATCTTCTTGACAATTGTATCAAGGCACTTATCCAAGAAATGCCCTGGAATCTCATTCCTTTCGGACTGTTAACCTAAATAAATAAAGTCCCATTATTTACTAAAATCTCTTCTGTTTAGTAGGAAAAAAACTAAACAGCACATGCGGCCTTTAAATGCATCATAAAGGATAGTCTACAATCTCTGAAGCAATTTGTTATGTATTACAGATTATTAACAATGGATAATGTGTATACATTTTACATGGCAAATTTCTAGACATATGCAGGTGTTGCCCCACACCTTAGCATAAATCTAATCCATACTGCCTCTATCCTAGCAAGCCTCCTTTTGTGAATGTCAGGCTAATAAACATTAAGAACGTGATACTGCAGAAGGTAAACTTAGTCAGCAGATACAGGTTAGTATTAAGTGCTATAAAATAAACTGGATACATGTTTAAATCAAGTATGAACAATTAGATTTTACATATTTCTGTTTCCTTAAATTGGAAATACGGAACTGTCTGTGCTACATCATTATGAATACTATACCATATTCCAAATGACAATTTTCCTTTACCTAAAGATAGGAATTAAGTAAGCACTGGAATCAGGCAACGTTCTTCTTAAGAAAATGGGCAACCTGGAAGTTAACCAATGTTTATAACGTAAAATATAAACTGCTTCATCTCTACTGACATATAACACCTCCTGATCTGCTATACATTATTTTGGGGAAACACCAAATTTTTAAATGAAACTTAAAATAGAAAATCACTGTTATGTAAAATTTGTAAACAGAAGAAATGTAAAAGAACAAATAAAGCATAGAAGGAATATCTTGCTACCAATTTAACCTATTTCAATAATATGAAAAAAACAAAAAAATATGTGCTTGTTAAAGTGAATTTTTAAGACTATAAACACATTAATGGCATGACAGACTTATTATAGTTCTACATGTGATGTAACAGGTACATCTACATGTAAGACAACAACTCAATCTTTCTTTTGAAGAAAAACATATACATAAACACACAGACAAAGAGACACAAATGTGTTTGACTGAAGAGTCTTGAATGTTGCATCTTGGGCCCAATGGATAAACCTAACTTTCAGTAGTAGAACTTCAAGTGGAAGAACTGAGTCATTACTGTAGTTTTATGATAGTAATGTTTGTTTTAGGATAAGAAATGTTTGTTTGTTTTCATTTCTTTGTAGAGAGAACTTATTCACTAAAAATATGTAAATATATAGTTTGTATTTACTCCCATACATCTAAAGCAAAGATCTGGTGACTATTCAGATGGGTACTACAACTGAAAAAGGAATTAACCTTTAAAATGAATCTCTAAAAGCCTGAGACAATCATTAAGTTGTTTGTTGCCCTGCTCAAAAGTATTCTAAAAGTCTAAATTTTTATGCGGATATGGATGTAACTAAGTTGAAAGAAAGGTGACCTCTGTTTTCATAATCCACTCAGCACCATTCAGCAGTCCTATGAACAATGGAGAGAGAGGATAGAAAAGGGAAAGGGAAACTCTACTATTTCCCAAGGGTATGGACATGGAAATATTTCTCTAAGTATAGAGGCTGAGCTCCTTGAGGATGGTGATTGTGAGCTCCTTGAGGACGGTGACAAACAGCAGATACTCAATAAAGGCGGGCTGACCAAATGAATAAATGTTACAGTTAGAGTGCTCACTCACTACCACAGCTGTCTATAACAGGATTTCAAGGAAGCCACTTAATATAACGGGTAGAATGGTTTAGAGAAGAATTCCCTTTTCCCCAGACAGACAGATATCATAAAAATTGGGTTGATCTACCTCATTACTCTTGCTCTGAGATAGTGTCAGGCTATCATTGGTCAGTTCCTCATCATCAGCACTGTTTCTGCTAAGAACTTTACTTTTCTTCTTCTTGCAACCCCCTTCACTGGCAGGGCTGCTATGATCTTCATCATTGCCTTCATCATTCTCATCCTCATCACTCCCACTTCCCTCATCTTCATCATCCTCATTGTCTCCATCACTTCCTTCCTTCTGAGATGCAGATCTTCCCTTTCTTTTTACTACAGTGGGTCGCCAATCATTGTCATCTTCACTATCATAGTCATCCATGTCATTCAGCTCTTCCATGGATACAAAATCCAAAAGTGGTCGGTTGCGACGAAGGTTCCACTTTTTTGGCTCACTGACTTGTTCGTCTGTAGTTGTCGTAGTGGGGACTGAAGGAGATGTGTTAGCAGCAGGAGGACTTGTGGCTGGTGTGGTGGAAGCAGCAGAAGCAGCCACGTTATCAGATGTTGTTGCTTTTTCTTTATCCTTCTCTCTCTCCTTCTCTTTATCTTTTTCTTTCTCCTTCTCTTTTTCCTTTTTCTTTCTAGGTCTCTCTCCATTCTCTTCTTCCTCCTTCTTTTCCACTTTAATTAACTGTTTTTCTGATGATAGTACTTCTTCCTCTGCAGAATTTTTAAGTTGTTCTTCTTTTACTTTAATATCTTCATTCAGTTCTTCCTCTAAAATATTTTCTTCAGAATCACTACAGGAACCTTCTCCACTGTCCTTTGAAGGATCTTCACTTCCATTACCACTCCCTTCAGAATCTGTTGAAAATATGAGAAAAAAAAAAACCACACATATGTATATACATACACACACACACACACAACGCTGACACAAATGAAACCACCAAAATTTGTGAATAACTTGAAAAACAATATAAACAAATTTAAGTCAAAGAATGGTAGACGTTCCCAACCTGATTAAATAATAAATCAATGAAGCTGGAATAATGGTTCTAGTTCAGTATAGCACTAATGAAGATGAATATATGTAACTCTAAATTAAAATATGCTTTAAAACAAGGACCACTATTTTGTGTCATACATCTCACGCTATACTTGGTACCCTAGAGGCAATTTTTTTCGAAAAGTAAATGTGCTTCATTTTAAATTGAGCACTTGATTTTAACTTTATGATAATGTAATACATACCAAATTGTTCTTCTTTTACATCTTTCTTTCATAAATTATATGGACTTATATGCATTGAGTCACATTCAGAACAAGAAAAATATGACCCAAAAACTCTGTTCCATTTATCTCACTCTTTACCCAGTAAAAATGAACATAGATATTTATGACAGTCAATTGGTACCACATCCCTAATATACCAATCAATTTTAGGATCACCAAATACACAAGTGAAAAACAGACAATAGCAATGGCACAGAAAATGGAAGTTGCAAGATAAGTTATCAATTTTTCTGATTATTAGAATACTGTTCATATCAATACAAGAGTTACCTAAACTTCCAAAAATTCTAGGCAGTAACTACTACAGACCCTAGAATGAAAGAGATTAATGCATTTTTTTAAACCTAATCCATCTCGGAAATGAGTAAGCACAGTAGTCAGTAAAAAGATAGGCTGAGGACATTACAGAGTTCATGCAGGGACCATAAGCTTTCTAGCAAGGGCCTTCCATTCCTGTCTAGGGCAGCTCAGGCCCTCTTAGACCAACACTACTCAGTAACATTCTAATCCTCTTTACACATAATCAAATAAATAAAAATCTAAAGTATTTGTGGAGAGGGTTATTGGTGGAAGGAGAGCAGGAGGAAGTGGGAAACAAACCAGTCACAGTCAAGTTGTAGCCAACATCAACAGTAAAATCTGTAGGGTGATGAATATTTTGCACCTATAACCAAGATAAGGGTAATAATAAAATGGTGAGAAAAATTCATGTTTCCATACCATTTTAATTTCTGTTAACTCAACCAGTGTTAGCCTCTATAATTACCTGGGTGTTCGAAGTAAAAAAAAGTTGTCTGTAATTAGTATCTGGTTTCTAAAATATCTCAGAAATCCTTTACAAATGACGGATGAAAAAAATCCTGCAAGTTAAATCACATAAAAAATAAAGACTAACATTTAGTGGATGTTGATTGAACCTATAAAATCACTGTCAATCTCAAGATTATCATACAGGTGCCTACATCTTATTCAGGACTGTTGTGACAAAACACTCTCATCCTGAACAATCTTGTAAAAGACACAAGAGCAATATCATGTAGGCCAACAATCCCTTATTTGAATTTTGGAGCCACACATGTTACAGAATTCAGATTTTTTTCAGATTTTAGAAAGGGAGCATGATGTATGCACAATATATTACGCTAACACCTCCAGTAAGGTCTATGGTACTATACTGTAATCAAATACATTACATCTGCAGTGAAAAGTATGAATATTTACAAGTATGATAAGTAAACACTACAAATAAACTCCTATCAGTTCCAGTCAGGTTTTACCATCAAATAAATTCATGCCAAACTTAGGAAACATCTTTGGATTTGTGAGCTTCTTAAATTTCCAAAAGAGCGTGGACCCAATGTCACTTACAAATAGGGGACTTATTTTCAGTCCAACAGCTCTACAAATCATTAGGAAAAGAAGTAATTTTTTTATACCACTCAAAACAATTAAATCCAACCTACCAAGAAAAATACCCCTGGTAAAAAATAATAGTTCCTAGATATTTTTAGATAAGGATATAATAATAAGCAGAGTTGACCAAACACTTCTAAGGCAAAGATAGATCCTTGTGCACACTGACTAAAGCAAGCAATGCTATAATTAACAGCCCTGGGAAATGGAGAAAAGGAACTTTTCTTCTGGATTAACCTTGTAGAATTTTTTCTTAAGTAACTAAAAAGTACTCCTAATAATTTTTACCAATAAAAACATAACAGTAGATATAAAAGAATGATCAAGTGGGGGCACAAACGTGGGCTCCTGATCAAAACTGAGACCAATCCAACTTTGCTATTACTTGTAAATTTTACAGAATGTCAAGAATTTCTGCAATTTTGTTTTGGTTGTTGTTGCCAATGCCGATCGATTATTTTTAAAAGTACAGGGAAACTGATACTCTGATTCTGATTTTGTTTTGTTATCATGCCTAAATAGAAAGCAGAATTTTTAAAAGATTTAAATGCTTTATATTTGTTAACATTATTAGAAGAAAGTGAGATTTTTCACGAATTAAATCCTAGTAGCTTACCCAGCCCTTCATTCTCCAAATATATCACATTATCCATACTCCAACTGCTGGGATCAGGAATATATCAAATTTTATCTTTCTTTGATTTCTGAAAAATAACTTCTTCAACTGATTAGTCATAAGTTCTTTTTGGTACATACGCACTTGAGGGATGGAGATAAACAATATTTAGTTGTGGCATTACTTAGTAATAATGACAATGAGAAAAATCACTGTCCTTGGCTGTCTATAGCTCTATTTTTGTAGGCTGTAATGAAAAATTTCCCATTCCTACCAATCCAAACAACATTTTAAATCCATCACTCTTACAACCTTAAATAAAAGAAAAAAGTAATAACAGACTAGAGAAATAAACCAGATATTTCAAATACAGCTATCTTAGGCATAAGAACAGAGTTAATTCTAAGTCTACAATAAAAATGTTTACATTAGAAGAAAAATCTTTAAAATGGAAATCCCTACCTCCTATTCAGTTAAATAAAAGGTAACCTTTCTCAAACACAATATATCAAAACCTCTCTAAGCAACAGCTATTTCAGCCAACAGTTAAATGTTTTACAGTTACAGAGATTAGAAACCAACCTTCAAGAATCCTTTCACAATATTCAGTGCTTAAGTTTTCCCCATAAGTATAAATTATATAATAAAATCAATATGATTTAATTCAGAGTTTTATGTTAACTTTGCAATATAAAAAAATCATCTTTGTTCATCAACCTTAATTATTTAACTTCTGTTTATTGATCTGGTGCAACAGTAATTAGGATTATAAATATATATAACAGATAACAGACAGATCATCAGTCTACTATTCAGTTAACATCTTGGAAACATTTTTAACTCATCTAGTATATCTCTTTCTAAAAAGCCAATCAGTCAACACAACTCATCTTCTACTTCTGACTCCAGTTCCAGCTGTGTCATTTTACATTTTCTTAGAGATCTAGACCAGTGGTTCTCAAGTGGGTACAATTTTTCCCACAGAAAACATCTGGCAATGTCTAGAGACAGTGGTTGCCACAAAAGGGCAGGGTTAGGTACAGTAAATGCTACTGGCATTGAGTAGGTAGAAGATAGGGATGCTGCTAAACATCCTCCAATACAAAAGACATGCCTTCACAACAAAGATTTAACCAATTCAAAATGCCAACATTGTTGAGATTGAGAAACACTGGTCTAGCATGTAAGACCTCAATTTGACCTCATTCTACTTCCCCAGGCTCATCTCTTCTACTATGCTTTTACTCGAAACCTGATCTCCATGTATAAATGATATTTTCCATCCTCCACATTTTTAACACCTAATGTTTCCCCTAAATAGGTTGCTTCTCTTTCAGTTCCTACTTCAAGTCTCATCTCCTCAAAGAATCGTTGTAAATCCAGTCTCAAGTAGTCCCATCTCCTTTGAAAGACTTGAACTACACAAGTGATTGGTCATGCCTTATAACATCTGCTATTTTATTTAATTATTCTAACATTATCATTAATTCTTTGTGAATTCACCATAACATCCAGCAAAGTGCTTTTAAACAAAGCTAGTTGGTCAATGAACATATCTTGATCCACTTAGCCAAAGGCAGTTAAGCACAAAATACTACCAAGGCAAACTCTCAGCCTGACTCTTCCAGTTAAATTGTTTTCTGGCAATTTGGACCAACTCAACTATGGCTCAAGATCTAAAATTAGCCATCTTACTTTGGCTAGGGGGTTGGGAAGACACAGCACTGCTATCTTGTCTTGTTTAATAAAAGTAATATATGCACTTATTTTCATAATCATTATGTAGATTACTAAATGTAATCAATCCTATCTTAAATGTCTCCTATCCTATACCCAATCTTAAGTCCAAGTCTCAAATATAACCACTTTAACTAGGCCAAACCATGTTAACTAGGCCAAACCATGCAACTGCCAATAATCAACTGTCTTAGACCTATAAAGCTGATAATTTCATATGGTACCAGCTCACTTTTCTACATAACAGTTCTTCTGGTGGTTACCACCATAACTCTAACACACTTACACACTGTTTTAGGACTAATTTGAAAATGTATTTACTGACTGTCCTCTATCAAAAATGAGAAATTTAGCCCTACTTTCACATTAAAGATAAAATAAAAGATGATCTATTTTCAGTTCACTATTTTCTAAAGGTAGAACCTGATAATTATTAACTGTTTATAATCACTTGTCAATCTTATTGGAAGGTCATTTTTGAATAATATTTATCTTTGTCTATGTTATCATCTGAGAAGCACAAAAATAAGATTATGTCTATCTGCAAGGGTGATAACTTTTCAGAAATGTCTATATTTATTCTTATTTATTTATTCATTTACTTTTGGACTGCACTCTACAGCATGCAGAATCTTAGTTCCCCAACTAGGGATGGAACCCATACCCCCTGCACCAGAAGCTCAGAGTCTTAACCACTGGACCACCACGGCAGTCCCTCTATATTTATTCTTAAAGCCAAACAGAAATATGAAGTTCTGTCACCAGAATTTCAGAATTCAAAATGAAAATCAGAAGGAACTGATGCATAGAATCAATTAAAAATTGAGGGCCACCAATCTAACCATTTTAACATTAAGTTTGAAGGAAGTCAGTGGTTCATTGAGTTAGTCATGTCTACAGATTGTTCTGAAAGAAGCTATGATCAGAAAGATTATTATTATTACCTAGAATTAATTATTAATTATTATTAATTATTTCTCCACCTCCAGTTTAATCACCTATTACTAAATAGAGTTGGGATCCCACAACTTTAGCATGTTTGGAAAACAGTGATAAGTCTAATGTCTTATTTCCTGTAGGAGTCCAACTGTCTTATGCAGAGACAAGAAAGGATTCAAACAGGAAACACTGGTAATCTAGAGTAAGCCAACATCTCAGCTATGGGAGACAACAATGCACCTTAACCAAGAGCATAAAATATGACTCAATTTCTACTAATACCTATTTCGAACAAAATCATTTTCTACTAAACTCTCAGTTATGATAACGTATCAAGAACTACACAAATAAATTTGTGACCTTTGGGGCCCAGGAAGTAAATTACAAGTATAGCAGACTAGGTAACAGAAAGTATACATCTTTGAGTGCTTTTACAAGATTCAAAAAAAAAAAAATTATCAACCTAACAAAACTCATTCTACCACTGTCACAAGTAACAGATAATTCCCATCAACCATGATTAAGCTTTAACAAGGTCAGGAGTCTCTAATTTGCTTGATACCAAAAATTATCTTGAAAAAGTAATTTGTATCATTAGATTATTTTAATCCTTGTAAAGGGAAGTGATACAGCTCAATAAACAAAAAGAGAAAAATTATATACAAAGTCGGGATTTATTTTCATAAAAATAATTGTGGAATACTTAAAGAAATTAAGCTTTGGAGTTTTCCCCTAATGGTATTCAAATTAAGTCCTAACTTCTGAGACCTAACTATTTTTGTCAGTTTACAATCTCAATCATGACAAACCAGAGCTACATTCTAGCCAAGAATATTCTTTTCTGCCAAGGTTTTCACCAAGAGCACTAAAATAGGTCTGAATTTTACTTCCTTTACCTTCCTTTTCTTTCCCTTCTTTGGAAGTACCAAACAACAGTAAACGAAATGGGAGATAAAAGAGGTGAGAAGTAAAGGTTTAAAAAAATTGATCAAGATAAACTTAATTTTGATTGCTGGAAGTAACCTCAATTAGTCACCTTGATACAGTAAGAAGTAATTTCAATTTAAGATTACACCTATCTACTTTTAGGATCTAAGCAATAAAAAATTCTAAATGTTGGGAGTCAAAAGAATTGGATTAGATCCATTTAAGCCTAAGTGGCCTCATGCAAATTCCTTAAACTCAGTGCCCCTGTTATCTGTCAAATAATATCTCCTCCACAGAGTTACTGTAAAAATTAAATGAGATTGTGGAAACAAAAAGTTCTCGTTAAATCACAATGCAAATTCTTCTTGCTGATGCCATTAAAAGTAAAATAGTAACAAAACACAACCAAATTTCATCCCTTCCTACCATACCAAACAGAAAAAAAAAAAGAAAAGTAAAAGAAAAACCAGAGGAAAGGAGAGAGATATGACTAAGCATCAAAAATTCTCTGGAAGAATATTTTAAAACGGTTAAAAAGATAAAAGTGAAAGGGCTCTAATTTCTCACTTTCTGTCAAAAGGGACAGAATTAAGTAATTTTTATTGTTCACGTATTTGTATTTTTCACATAAAATATTTAAACATAATTTGTATTTCTCAGATTCCTGCAATGAAAACTTTATATGTATATGTGTGTGTGAGTTACAATGAACAGAAGACAAAAGGAAAACCACACTTTTCTGTTTTTCAATTTTGTACCATGTGAATATACGACTCTTTAAAGAAATTTATTGTTCTTAAAATCACAAAATATAACGAGCAAGCACGCATACTTTGTACCTCATATTTTTAAAAGGCCCAATCCACAAGATCCAGCACCTACCAAAGTACAACTTTTTTTTTGGTCAATTCTATTCTGGTAAAGGAGCTAACAGACAAAAAGCAAAACTCCCCTCAAGGGGACGCCAAGTGATCTGAAAAGAGAACTCTGTTCCTGGGCTGTTCATGGCTCATGTTATTCTCAGAATGTCACTCTACTTCAGGATATCTCTAGATTTTTTCCCCCTCTGTCCATAAAATAAGCATGAATATATTTTAAAGTAATGAACAGAGAAAACACTTTTGCATCTTTGTATCTTTTTCTTTTTAAAAAGGTATAGCTGATTTACAGTATTACTGCATCTTTGGAATAAGGCCTTCTCTGATAATTACCTGAGTAAGTATCAAAAAAACAGAAGCAGTGACAGTATCTAGTGATACGATCTTAGGGAAAGGTGGGAAATAAACAGACAAAATAAAGTTTATGTGCTTTAACTTTATATTGGCATTTTAATTAAACGGATTCTTTTTAAGAAAAGTCTGAAAATCAGCTCAACTGCAGAAAGCTGGGAAAAGGGAAGCGAGAAGGAAACATTTACCTGAAGCATCTCCAACTTTAAAATCACTGTCATCTGAACTATCATAATCGAGAGCTTCTAGCAGAGAAGCTGCCAAAGGCTTCACCTGCCTCCTCTTGGAGCTGCGATCCACTGTTAAGAGAAAAACAGTACACCGTCATTCATAATCACGCTAAGCACGGGGGAGAGCTGTGGTACTGAGGGAAGGTACAGATGACCTCGTGCAGGTGGTGCAAATCTCTGTCTTAATTCAGTTCTCAGCAAAAGGTGTGAGGGAAGGTTGAGGTGGTAACACTGGCTGGGGAGGGCCGGGCAGATCCACGGGCAGCTCCAGCCCCGAGGTGCAGCAAAGACGAACCCAGGCCGACCAAAATCGAAACTGGCCCTCTTGAACATCTTGCTTCTGAAACTCGTTTGTAATCCCTCACTTTGACATCTTAACAGTCAATAGATAATGCAAAGCCCAGGGAATATGAAGAGCTATGTTCATTCCCACGGACCATGGAGGGGGAGCGTCCACGAAGGGTTCAGCTTCCCGCAGGACACTCCCACCCCCGCCCTGCTCCAGCCGGCCCTGACTTCTAGAAGGGCTGAAATGGACCTGTCGCCCCGCGGACGCCTCCGACACACTTACTAAGGAATCCGAGGTGGTCGTTTGGAGTAGACCTAGGGAGAGGCTGCGAGAGCCCAGGCAGCGCCGAGGTCGAGGACTGAGACCAAGGAAACGAGTCCAAAAGATGCTATTAAAAATAGGCGGCGCCGCGGACCAGACCGGGGCGCCCCAGGTGCAGCCCCGCGGTTTCCCTCCCGCCCCCCGGCCCCTGGTCCTCGCAGACCCGACCCCGGCCGCTAGCGCGCCTTCCTTTGGCGCTTCCCCGGCCAAAGGCGCCCTCCGGCCCAGGCAGCGCGGCTAACCCGGCAGCCCTGGGGAGTTAATTTCCCCTGGTAAAACTCTTAGAAAAAAAAAAAAAAAAAGAAAGAAAGAAAAACTTTATTAGCCTGCAACAAAAGCAACAAAAGACTCCGAATTTACACAATCCGAGGCCGGTTGCCTAAAACAATAGGGAAAGCAACGACCCGGATACAGCTCTTTAGAGAAGGAAGTGAGAACACCAGGCAGAGAGCGGCCCTAAGAGCAGCAGAAGCCGAGGGCGCGTGCGCCGGCCTCGCCTTCGCTCTCCCTCTGGGAGGAGGAGCCGAACGGAGCCGGACGGAACCGAACGGAAGCCGAGAGGGAGCCAAAAGGAACCGAGTAGTGCGAGGGGGGAGTAGAGAGTTCTAGACCCTCGGCCAATAAGTTCCTGAGGCCCGGCCCTCAGTTCAAATCCGTGGAAGGACAATTTTTGTCTGACAAGACGAGCAGGATGTGTGTCCTCATGAATGTGGAATAGTGCCTTGCATACATTTAGATAATTTATAAGGTGAATTTTTTTTTTTTTTTTTTTTTTTTTTTTTTTTGTGGTACGCGGGCCTCTCACTGTTGTGGCCTCTCCCGTTGCGGAGCACAGGCTCCGGACGTGCAGGCTCAGTGGCCATGGCTCACGGGCCCAGCCACTCCGCGGCATGTGGGATCTTCCCAGACCGGGGCACGAACCCGTGTCCCCTGCATCGGCAGGCGGATTCTCAACCACTGCGCCACCAGGGAAGCCCTATAAGGCGAATTTTTTAAATCCATAAAAATAGGAGAGTATGTACAATCCGATGTCAGTCCTTCAACAGTTTCAAACGCCACGTTTATTCACATAAATGTTATTAATTATATTTAATAACAATGTTAAAAATGTTAGAATCTGAGCAGTATTAATACTTTTTAAATGTTTATATATCAAGGATAGCAGAAAATTTGAATGAAGCCGATTCAGTTGATTCATTTATTCCCCAGATATACATTGAGTGATAATGTTTGTAACATGGGGAAATACCGTGTCACAAAGGACTGTAAATGAAATATATAGGAATCAAATCATACATTGCAGTAGTGGTGCTTATTCTTTAAAGAAAATGTGTTGAATTCTTTTGTAAACTGGAATTAAATTTTATAACATTAAATTTGAAAAATTAGTAAATACCTATATAGTACAAGTCATGAGATGATTACATACAGGCTGAACCTTCAGCAAGAAAGTTATCTTTTCCCTGCCAGAGCTTAAGGTACAGTTGAGGATACAAAGAAGTCAGTGAGCAATTGCTATCTATTGTGAAAAGTACTGCCAGAGAAAAAGTACACATGCTAAGCCTTCCTGGAGAAAGTTATATTTAGATCCAGACATAGTGTCTGAACTGGCTGGAGAAGGGAGAAAAAGAGACAGTTTCCAGACCAAAGAAAGGACATGTGCAAATGACCAGGACAAAAAGAGTATGACTAGTCAGATTCCCTGAAAGCTGGACTACCTCTAGTGCCTCAGGATATTCCACCACAATAGTAGTTACTGCAACCTCATATTTCTGTGTTCCTAATCAGTGCTAAAAATGCAGTCTCTCTGACCCTCCTATCTCTCTGAACCTTTAGTTCCCTGACCCAGACTACCACTGCTATGTACCCACTCAAATCTTTCTATCGTGCTGAGGAAACTTCCATTCCAAAATTTTAAAACCTTAGTAAATCCTTTTCCCTTTCAATGATCGTTCTTGTACCTCCTTGTATAAAGTGGAAAGTTACCCTGCAGCCCCCTCAGATGGAAGCCACTCATTTTCTCAACATCCAAATGTGGCATCTGATCCTTAATGTTCCCCACTGCCTTTCAGATCTGTTATTTCTCCAGTCAAAAGCCTAGAAACTTAAATATTTAAACAACTTCACTCCAGGAACTTCATTTCCATTCTACATGCTTCAAACATTAACCATACTATGGATTGTTTAAGCCCTGAAATTATAAAACCAAACATTCCTCTCTCTGACAATCTCCTACATTCATTGGGAGGAATTATTCTGAATTATTTAAAAGGGAAAAGAGATTTCTAAAGCTGGCATTCAAGTTTCTATAAGAGAAAATCTTAGAAGTAGATTTTCTCAATGAAAATACGTAAACCATTTAATTTTATAAATGCTGCTTAATTGTTCTCTAAAAACAGGCTGTATCAACATATATTACCACCAAGAGTTCATGAGAATTCTCTCCAATTTTCCAAACTCCTCATTATTGACTATTAACAATCATTCTTTTAACTTTTGAAGTAATTTTAGATTTATTGAAGTACACAAAGATAATACTGAGTTCCTGTACATTCTTCGCCCAGCTTCCACTAATGTCAACATCTTGCATAATGCTGGAACATTTACAAAACTATTAGTTTTTATTTATTAATATTAGTACAATATTAAGTAAACTTCGAATTTCACTAGTTTTTCCACTAACGTCCTTTTTCTGTTCCAAGATCCAATTCATGGGACTATATTGCATTTAGATTGACAACCTTTTTAAACTTTGCAATCCATGTGTTAAAAAGGAAAAAAAGGAATGAACGAAGGGAGGGGGTGAAGGAAGGGGAAGGGGAGAGGAAAGGGAAGGAAAGAAGGAAGGAAGGAAAGAAAGAATAAAGAAAGAAAGGATTTTAAAATAGCTAATTGCTTGTTTGATGTGCATTTAATAAATATGGAAGAGACTGACAGTTGTCTCCCAATACCTTTTATCCCTTTCTTCTTCAAAGATGAAAGCCCTAAATTTTAAATAGGCACAAGCTTTCCAAGAATAAAGACTTCATTTCATAACTTGAAGTTATGTGCAGTTATGTAATTGTGTTCTGGCTAATGCAATGTTAGCAGAAGAGGTATGTGCAACTTCCAGGAGATGGCATTAAATATTCCCCCCCTTTTCTACTTCCCTTTTTTTTTTTCTTGCCTAACTCCCCTTGCTAGAACATCCAGTATGCTATTGAACAAAAGTAGGGAGAGTGACTTCCTTGTTTTGTTCTGATCTTAGGAGGAAAGTTTACAGGTTTTTGAGAAAATTTACATATATAAGAATATGTTATACGTGTACAGCATTATAATTTGACATCAGTATACACTTCAAAGTGATCGCCACCACAAGCTTAGTTACCATCACCGTACAGTTGACCCCCTTCACCCATTTCACCCACTCCCCAACCTCTTCCCCTCTGGTAACAACTAATGTGTTCTCTGTAGACATGAGTTTGTTTTTGTTTTATTTTGTTTGTTCATTTGTTTTGTTCTTTAGACTCCACATATTAGTGAAATTATATGGTATTTGTCTTTCTCTGTCTGACTCATTTCACTTAGTATGATATCCACAAGGTCCATCTGTGTTGTCATAAATGACAGGATTTCATTTTTTAATGGCTGAGTAGTATTCCTTTGTGTGTGTGTGTGTGTGTGTGTGTGTGTGCATATATATATATATATATATATATATATATATATAGTTGACCCTTGACCCCTGAGCAACTCAGAGGTTAGGGGCACTGACCACCCGCCCCTTGCAATCAAAATATGAGTACTGCTATCTCTACCTCAAAAACAAAGAAGTGGATAAATGACTCACCCAAGGGCAGGAAGCAGAAACAGTTCAGATAGAATCAGGACTTAAACTTTAGATCTTTTGATTCCACATATTGTGATCTCTAATTGAATACAAACTTTTCCCCACACTTAAAGATCTCTAAAAAGAAAACATAGGTACTATATTTATTGAAAAATCTTTGAGTAGAGGTAAACCTGTATGGTTCAAACCCGTGTTGTTCAAGGGTCAATTGTGTACCACAATTTCTTTATCCATTGATCAATCAATGGACACTTAGGTTACTTCCAATCTTGGCTATTGTAAATAATGCTGCAATGAATATAGGGGTGCATATATCTTTTGTCAATCAGTATTTTCATGTTCTTTGAATAAATACACAGCAATGGAATAGCTGGGTCATATGATAGTTCTATTTTTAATTTTTTGTTTGAGGAATTGCCATACTGACCCTTTCTCTCTCTCTCTTATTTCTGGGACCCCCTATAGTGTGAATGTTATTTTGCTTGATGTTGTCCCAAAGGCTTCTTAAGATATCTTCACTTTAAAAATTCTTTCTCATTTTGCTGCTCTGTCTGGGTGAGTCCATTACTTTGTCTCCAGTTCACTGATTCACTCTTCTACCTCATTCAGTCTGCCATTGAACCGCTCTAGTGTATTTTTCAGTTCAATTATAACTTCCATTTGGTACTTTCTTATATTTTCTATCATCTCCTTGTTGAAGTTCTTGCTGTGTTCACCCATTCTTCTTATGAGCTTGGTAAGCATTTTTATGCCCATTACTTTGAACTCTTTATCAGGTGGATTGCCTATCTCCATTTTGTTGAGTTCATTTTCTGAGGGTTGGTCTTGTTCTTTCAATTGGAACATACTCCTCTGTCTCCTCATTTTGTCTAATTATCTGCATTCATTTCTTTGTGTTATGTAAATCAGCTACCTTTTTCAGTCTTAAAAGACTGGCCTTATGTAGGAGATGCCCTGTTGGGCTCAGAAACACAATCCCTCCTGGCCAACAGAGCCAGGTGCTCTAGGGGTGTCTCCTATGTGGGCTGCTTGTGCCGTTCTGTTGTGGTGATGCCATGACTGCTGCAGAGTGCTGGTGGGAAAAGCTACCGCCGAGCCAAGGAACAGGGCTGGGCAGGGCTCTCAGTGGGGTTTGACCCCTGGTGCTGACAGTTAAAGGGAGAGTAGTTTCAAAATGGTACCTGTGCTGGCGAGATTGCAAAAATGGCTCCTGCCAGTGTCTCAGTCCCTGGGGAATGTCCCAGCTGGTTCCTCCTTCTCTGGTGGATACTCCAAGATTACTAAGTGTATCCCCTTTATGTATATGGTCCATGCACTTTTTAATCTGGTGTTTTTGTGCTAGTTTTTGGGTCAATTGAGTCTGCACATGGGCCCTCTAAGAGCAGGTTTTCCATTCCCCCTAGTTTCAGAGTTTTCCTGGATGTGTTCTCCCCACCCCCCGTTGGTTTTCAAAGTTAGGGTTTGGGGGCTCATCTCTCCTGTGCAGGATCTAAGGGTTGGAATGCCTGATGTGGAGCTCAAATCCCTTGCTCCCCAGGGAAGAGATTTGTAACTTTATAATCCCTCTTGATTGTGGATCACCACGGCTCCGGTGTAATTTTTTTTTCCCTTGGTGAGACCGTATTTCTGCCTCTCCTATGCATCTTAATGCTGTCCTTTTACCCTTTCTTGTATAGGTTCTGTTCATCCAGTTTTTAGGTCCCTTTAAGAGGGAATTAGTCCATATGTAGTTCTAGATTTGTTGTGTCCGTGGGAGGAGGTGAGTTCAGTATCTTCCTATGCTGCCATCTTGAATTCTCTCTCTTGAAAGCTTTCAGTCTTTCACTATTTAATCATATTTAGCTGTGGGTTTTCACAGGTGCCCTTTATCAGGTGGAGGAATTTCTTTTCTGTTTCTAGGTTTTGATTGTTTTTATATGAAAGAGTTTTGAGTTTTATTAAACTCTCTTTCTGTGTCTATTGAGATGATCATGTGTTTTTGCACTTTGTTTTTCAATACGGTACAATAATAAAGTGACTGATTTTCATATATTGAACCAACCTTGCATTACTTGTTTAAATTCCTCTTAGTCGGGCTTCCCTGGTGGCGCAGTGGTTGAGAGTCCGCCTGCCGATGCAGGGGACACGGGTTCGTGCCCCGGTCCGGGAAGATCCCACATGCCGCGGAGCGGCTGGGCCCGTGGGGCCGTGGCCGCTGGGCCTGCGCGTCTGGAGCCTGTGCTCCGCAACGGGAGAGACCACAACAGTGAGAGGCCCGCCTAGCACAAAAAAAAAAAAAAAAAAAATTCCTCTTAGTCATGGTGAATATGCTACTGGTTTCAGTTTTGCTAGTATTTTGTTGACTATTTTTGCATCTATATTCATAAGAGATATTGTATTACTTAATATTATTTTATGTCAGATAAAGAATTTATATTGTTTATTAACTGCTATTATATCATCTCCTATACATTTTTTGTACATCTTGAAAGCACACATGATAAATTTGTGCATTCTTAGAAAATTTTGAATCTTGTAATAATCTGCAATCTTCTTAAAATATTTTTATTATATAATCCATCATGTTTCTTTTTTTGTTCTGCATTAAAATTTGAGGTATTCATGCACTACTACACATAAGAATAATTACTTCCTAATAGCTGCAACCACAAACAGTCTTAATAGAGTGTTTTGCCAAAGAATATTCTTAATATTTGCAATTCTGTTCAACGAAGCAAGCCTAATGTGATTGTACAAGCATCATCAACAGTAATTATAAAAGGGAGATTTATATTTAGAAATGGCCCTTCAAGCTACTCCTACAAAAGGTAGCGACATAAGCAGCAAACTGTTGTTGTAGACACTTGCTATAGGAAAGAGAAACATAAATAAGAAACAACAAACAGTCTGGAGAACTGAATTTGAGTCAGAGCTTTGCCACTGTATTTCTGTGTCTTTAGAAAGTCAACTTGAATTCTTTGAGCCTCTGATTCTTCATTTAGAATCTGGAGATGATAATAATAGCCTCTCTTGTTAAATAAAATTTTTGAGAAGTAAATGACAAAGTAACTTATCTCCATAATTACTCCAGGAAAATGGAGGAAAAAAATCCAAGAAATAGGAGGGCATGCAATGCAAAACATGATGTAAAAGGGAAAGGAAAATAAAAGTTACAATTAAATGTGAATAATTATTGACAATAAAAGTGTGGGTTTTAATACAATTAATAAGCAAGGGTAAGTAAAATAGAAGAGTCGTAATTCAAAATGATTATAATCAAATCCAGGATATTTGGAGATAAAGAGATGGGGTGCTTGGTGGAAGTAAAACAAGAGAAATGAAAAGAAAAATTGAATTGTATTATCTGGTTTGAGTGAGAAGCTGTAGATCCTGATTAGTTTTTTAAGCAGCCAGAAAAGTAGAAATCAGTTTGTTATAAACCTAAGGATAATAGGTCTGGCTCACAAAGGGTAACTGAACATGTCAGTTACCTTTCTACCCTCCCCAAATTTCGCTGAAATCACAGACGAAATATAAAAATAGAAATAAAGCCATAAAAGCATACTACTGCTATAAATCTTAGAGGAGTGTCACAAGCAAACTTTTGAGGGCTAGAAAAGAATGTTGACAGTTATGGAGGTAGGCTCAGATTTCCAACAAAACCCACCTGATTAAAAAGTGAATAATCTCATCCAGGTGAAATAGATGAGTTACTGAAATGAGTTTTTTCCAGTAAAGCCTCTGCATAACGCTCACATGAGAGATAATGAGGGCTGTGAGAAGAGCTAAGACTTGGATAAGAGGCTGGGTTATTCATAGGAAGGAAAAAAAGCGACATAGCAATCCATTCTCAGAGGAGCTGAAAATAGTGTTTCTCTCCAGTATATAATTTGAAGTTCAGTTTTATTAAGTGAGAAGTCTGATTACAGAAATTACCAGAGTGGGCACCAGGTTTATAGGAGAAAGAAGGATAATGAGCCCAGTGTCATGAACTGCCATAAGGAATAGGAAGATCCAGCATATAAAACTACTCATAAACCACAAAGTAGAGCCTACTCACATGCTCCCTCCCTACATCACTGATCTTTTTCCCACCCACAGCAACCATCAGAGCAAGGACGTCTACAAACAGAACTTGCATTCATCATCTGCCAAATGAATGGGACTTCTTATTTAGGCAACATATATAAATTCTGTCTACCAAAACCACTTTATGTATACAGACATATAGGCAACCAAGAATCAATAAACATTTAAGTAAAACAACCAACATGAGAGGTTTAAAATTTTAAAAAACTTTAAAGACAATTACATAATTCATCTATATCAGGTTTCTTATGTACATCATTGTGGCGAGCATTGCCCTCTGAGGAAGGCGCCATTAAGATCCTCATAAGCCTCAGGGCCCGATTGTACTCTCCTTGGTATGCATCCTGGACTTTATGGTATGAACGTAAAAAAGGAGATGGCCTTTGGCCAAATCGCTCCAGGGACCTGCTCAGTTACTGGGAGTCCCTGGTTCTTCCCTAAAGCTAGGAAAAGCAACCCTGGAGGGGAAATTGGTGCCTTTGAGGGAGAAGCTGAGAAGCCAATCAACCAGCTGATGCCGATAAGGCATGACTAAGCAAAGTCCCTGCTTTAGGGGTATATATACGGCTACGCTTTGTTATTAAACTTGCCTTGCAACCATCAGTTGTCTGTGCCCTTCTGATCCCATACCTTGGTGCGTTCAGTTCCCTACCCCCCTCTCGTCGATTGTTGCTGCACTTTGAGGACCCGCCGCGGCTGGCGGCACATCATGAGATTTAGAAGGTCAAAAGGAGACAGAGACCACCTTCTTTTAGCTGTAGCAGCAGCAAAACAAGATCTGTTATCTATGAAAATAGAATCTACATTCTGGCATCTACTCACCAGTTTCAAAGGTATAAATAAGGTCATGGTGGAGAACCAGACCTGGAAAAGGTTAGCAGCAACAGCTGCACTTTGTTTTCTGACTTCTAGATCTCAGCTACAGTTGTATGATCTTCAAATTAGAACCTCTTTGGATCACTGACTTGCACTCTTTCAGCCTTTCTAATAATTTTGTATGTACCAAATTTCTTTTCAGAATAAAGTACTTAGAGTGGTTTCCACTTCTTCTACTAAAATCTTGTTTGACACAGTGCTTGCTACAGAAAGGTGTTCAGAAAATAAATCAACTTCTCAACAATGGGAATTAAAGGTTTATTAATTGCCTTGGTGTGTGTCAAAAATCAGTGACAACTTCATGACCAGTGGAAAATAAGATACAGATGCAGTGGTAGAACAGTTACTTACAGTATGAAATGTGATCACCTAGAATAAGGTGGCTGTTGAAGGCGAGCCTTTGGTAACAAGTGCTTGCTATGACAGAAGGAAAATTATTATTTTATTAGGATTAAAATAAGAAATACTGACTTGGGCTGGAGCAGGCAGCTAGCCAAACAAATGGCTGTCATTTGTGATCCCTTAAGACAGAGGTCCCCAACTGTTTTGGCACTAGGGACCTGTTTCGTGGAAGACAATTTTTCCCCAGCTTGGGGGAGGGTATGGTTCAGGCAGCAATGCGAGCAATGGGGGGAATTGTTCAGGCAGGCGGTAAGGCAAACTATGGGGAGCAATGGGGAGCTGCAGATGAAGCTTTGCTCACTTGCGCACTGCTCACCTCCTGCTGTGTGGCCTGGTTCCTAACAGGCCCAACTCCATACTGGTCTGAGGCCTGGGGGTTGGGGACACCTGCCTTAAGGGTATACCCTATACGGAGTCCATGGATCATTTTATCTTGCAATAATTAATGTTTTCAGAGATATTCAGGAGAAAACAATATGGATGAAGTACAAAAAGATAGTGCTGAAATACCTGATCTTCAAGAGAATCCTAAGTGCTTCCACAGCGAAAAGACAGAATATCTACAAAGGAACAGAAATCAGGTTTGAATCAGAATTCTCAACTGCAACTTTGGATGACTGGGAACTTCTAAAATTATTTCAATGTTTCCTAATAAAGGGTTCATTGATAATCACTCTTTTCAAATAATATAAAATATACTGACTACAGAATTTTCCCCAAGGCAGCAAGGATCTGCTCTAGTATTACAGAGTAAAAACTTTCCACATATATAAAAAATGAATAATAATGAAAAATTTTAATTAATTTTTCATAGATAATATGTACACACAGTAAAACATTTTTAATGCACAAAAAATTATGAAAATAATCTTTGTGCCCTAGCCAGTTAGTCATCTCTCTAGACACAACAAGATTAACTTTTTTAAAATGGTGCTTACCTAGAGGGGTGGGATAGGGCGGATGGGAGGGAGGCTCAAGAGGGAGGGAATATGGGGGCATATGTATGCATATGGCTAAAATGCACTTTGGTGTACAACAGAAACTAACACAGTATTGCAAAGCAATTATACTCCAATAAAGATCTATTAAAATAAAAAAGGTGCTTAGCTCCGGACTGAGTTTTTATAATAGCTTTATTGAGATACAATTCACATACCATAAAATTCACCCTTTCATGGTGTAAGATTCGCGGTTTTTAGCATATTCAAAAGTTGTACAATCATCACCACTATCTAATTCTAGAACATTTATAACATCACCACAGAAAGATAGCCCAAATCCATTAGCCGTTACTCCTTGTTTCCTTATTTCTAGACCCTGGCAATCACTAACCTACTTTCTGTCTCTTGGGATTTGCCTACTCTAGATTTTTCATACAAATGATCTTATGTGTCAGGCTTCTTTTACCTAGCATAGTGTTTTCATGTTGTTCATAGTGTTTCATA
This sequence comes from Kogia breviceps, assembly GCF_026419965.1. Lineage (NCBI taxonomy): Eukaryota > Metazoa > Chordata > Mammalia > Artiodactyla > Physeteridae > Kogia > Kogia breviceps. The sequence goes on along the minus strand of NC_081318.1, from coordinate 64,407,952 downwards.
GTGTTTTCAGTGTTTCATCCACACTGTAACACAGCTTGTTTTTAAACTAACAATGATACTGTGAAATGTTATCAGTGTTTGTTCTGCATGGAGAAAAGATGAAAGTGAGAGGTATTTCAATATTTGCTATAATAGCTGTGTATTAGATCTCTTAGACAAGCCGAGATATTTAATTATGCTTTGGTGCATATGAATGGCAGTCTTAGGGGCTGAGTTTCACAAGGGGCAAGTCCCAAGAAAGCAAAGCAGATGGGCAAAGACAGCATCAGTGACGCAACATCATAAAGTGTACAATACTGTATGTTAGACAAATAGGGTTAGTTAGAGACAGGAGGTTTCATGTCATCAACTCAAAAGGTGGTGAAGCTTTCATAGAAACAAGAATATGTAAATGATACCTTCTGTTCTTTTTAATCCATCAGGTCTTTAAGTGACAGAACACAAGCAAACTTCCTAACACTGTTCTAAAACTACACAACTCAGTTAAAAAAAAATCTTTTACTGGAAAATATCGGAGGAAAGCGAAAAATAAACATACAGATGAAAGGATCAAGAAACAAAACGCCCTTATAAACACCTTCCATGCCAAGACCAAAAAAGCTTCTCCTGAGCCCCCTCAATTAATACCCTCTGCAGCCTATAAATATAGTCATTTTCTTGAGTCTAACACTATTTTTTCAAATTTTATGTACATGGACTTATACAGTATATATTGTTTTGTTTCTGGTTTCTTTGACTAATATTTTTTTGTGAGGATCATCTATGTTGTTGTGTGTATTTGTAGTTCATTTGCGTTGTGGAAGTACATGCTTGAATGTACCACAATCTATTTTTCATTTACCCTTGATAAACATTTTGGCTCTTTCCAGTTTATGCTATTATAGATAATGATTCTATATGTACTCTTGTTCATGTCTTGGTGCACATAAGCACACATTTCTGTTGGGTTTATATCTCAAAGTGAAATTAGCGGGTCATATAGTATTCAAATATTAAACTTTAGTGAAAAAGTCAAACAGATTTTCAAAGTTTAGTACCAATTTATACTCTCATCAGCAATGTATTTAGGTGTGGTTTTCCTTTTCTTCTACATGGTACTTGAAGAGAGTCTTGAATCTTTATTTGATATATTACATCAGATTTGGAATAACCTTTGTTATTATAGCTCCAAATATTTTTTCTTCTCTATTCTCCTAGTCTTTTCCAAGACTTCCATTTCATACATATTGGGCACTATCTTGCACTGTCTTCATTTTCCTCAGCCTTATCTCTTTCCTCTTGCATTTTACTGTAAGTAGCAAGGAAAAACAAGGCTGTACCTTCATCACTTTGCTTGGAAATCTCCTCAGCTAAATATCCAAGTTCACTATTCACAAGGTCTACTTCACACCCAACAATAGAACAAAATTCAGTCAAATTGTCTGCCACTAATAACAAAGATCACCTTTCCTCCAATGTACAATAACATGTTCTCTGTCTACAACCTCACCAGAAGCACCTTTAATGTTCATATTTCTACCAATGTTCTGTTCATGACAATACATGTGTTCTCCAAGATGATAGAAACTTTCTCTACTGTGCTCCTCACTTCCATCTGAACCCTTATCAGAACTGCCTTTGATATCCATATTTCTACCAACTTTCTCTTCAACACATTTTAGGCTTTTTCTATCATGTACTTCAAAATTCTTCCAGCCTCTATCCATTACCCAATTCCAAAGACATTTCCTCACTTTTAGGTTTTTGTTACAACAGCACCTCATTTCTGGTACCAAAATCTGTATTAGTTTTCAAGGACTGCAAGTGTAAATTGGGTGGCTTACAATAAAAAGAATTTATTTTCTTACAGTTCTGGAGGTCAGAGGTCTGAAATCGAGATGTTAACAGGGCCATATTTCTTCCAGAGGCTCTAGGAGAGAAAATTTCCCTGCCTCTTCCATTTCCTAGTGACTCCTGGTGTTCCGGTGCTTATTGGTAGCATAAATCCAATCTGTCTCCATCTTCACATGGCCTTCTTTCTGTGCCTCTGTGTCTGTGTGTCCCTTCCTCTACTTATAAGGATACCAATCATTGAACTTAGTGCCCACCCTAATCCAATATGACCTTACTTTAACTAATTACATCTGCAAAGAGCCTATTCCCGAGTAAGTTCACATTCTGAGGTTCCAGGTGTTCACGAATTTTTAGTGGACACTATTCAACCCACTATACTCTTCAATGTTTTTGAACAGAAAAATATAGTCTGCATTGTCTGAATAACCTAATCTGCCAATCTTGGAAGTTCAAGTTGTGAACAGTTTTAAATATATTTATTAATTTATTTTATTTATTTTTGGCTGTGTCAGGGCTTAGTTATGGTGCAGAGGCTTCTCTCTAGTTGTGGTGCATGGGCCCCAGAGCACGTGGGCTCCAGAGCGCGTGGGCTCTGTAGCTGTGGCACGCGGGCTTCTGTCTAGTTTTGGCACGTGGACTCTCTTGTTGTGGTGCATGGGCTTAGTTGCCTCGCAGCATGTGGGATCTTAGTTCCCCGACCAGGGATGGAACCCGTGTCCCCTGCATTGCAAGGCGGATTTTTAACCATTGGACCACCAGGGAAGTCCCTGCGAACAGTTTTAAGATCAAGTCGTTTTAATCCATAACGTTTTACTAGGGACCCACGTTTTGAGGAATTTGATATTTCTTTAATAAAATTGCTGTAATTAGTCTGGTGGGGATTAAAGAAAGCATGGGTGGATGATTCTTGTCAAGTTTTATTATGAGGTTAATGCTTTATAAATATGGAAGATTCTTTTTTCCACTGTTATTGTTACATTTAATAGGAATTATCTACCCCTTGAAGGTTCGATAGCTGTTCTGAACAGCTATGCATATGAATGTTTGTGTCTCCTGCAAATTCATATGTTGAAGCTCTGACTCCAAATATGCCAGTATTTGTAAATGGGGCCCTTGGGACATAATTAGGTTTAGAAAGGTAATGAGGGTGGAGTCCCCATGATGGAATTACTGTTGTTATAAGCATAAGAAGAGATACCAGAGCTCTCTCTTTTCACTATGTGAGGGCACAGTGAAAAGTCCCCCATTTGCAAGCCTAAAAGATGGTTCTCACCAAAAACACAATCTGCTGGCACCTTGATCTTGGACTGGAGAATGCTTCTGTATCCACTGCTGTTATAGAGACCATCAAAAGCAGTTTGCTTTCTGTTGATTAGTAAAACAGTCTGACTGTCTTACCTCAGGAATATATCAACTTGGCAGCCCTCCTGCAGTGTCCTTGTGTCGTTTTTTTTCCCCACAAGAAATCATGCTGGCCAGTTACACTGATGGCATCATATTGAATTGATCTAGTAAAAATGAAATAACACCTACTCTAACATATTGATAATTGTAGGCTAGATTGTGGGAAGTAAACATGATCAAAAAAATCATATTTCTGCCACCTCAGTGAAATTTTGAGGGTTCCAATGGTCTGGGACATGTCAAGATAGCCTTTCAAAGTGAGGGATCTGTTACTGCATTTGCTTCCTCTTAACACAAAAATGCATAATACTATGTGGGTCTCTTTAGATTTTGGAGGCAACATTTACCTCATCTGGGTGTTATTCTGACCTATTTACTGAGTAGCCTGAAGAGCTGCTAGTTTTTGGCAGGGCTCTGCAACAGGTCTCAGATGCCATGCAAATTGCTCTTCAACTGAGATGTACTGATATAACCTAGTCAATCTGCACTAGAAGTGAAATAGAATCTGGAAGAAAAAAAAAAAAAAAAACTCCTTGCAAACAAAAGTCTAGGACTCGATGGCTTCTCTGAGCAATTCTACCAAACATACAAATAAGAACTTATACTGATCCTTCTCAAACTCTTCCAAAAGAGGAGGGAACATTCCCAAAGTCATTCTATGAAGCCACCATTACCCAGATACAAAAACCAGACAAAGACACTACCAAAAAAGAAAATTACAGGACAATGTTTTTGATGATAGAGATGCAAAAATCCTCCACAAAATATTAGCAAACCGAATCCAACAACACATAAAAACGGGAATACACCATAATCAAGTTGGATTCACCCCAGGGTCAAAAGGACGGTTCAACATACGCAAGTCAGTCAAGGTGATACACCACATCAACAAAGGAAAAGACAAAAACCACATGATCATCTCAATAGATGCAGAAAAAGCATTTGATAAAATTCAACATCGATTCACGATAAAAACTCTTACCAAAGTGGGTATAGAGGGATATCTGAAAGTAATAAAAGCTATTTATGACAAACCCACAGCCAGCGTAATACTCAATGGTGAAAAACTAAAAGCCTTCCTGCTAAAACCTGGATCAAGACAAGGATGCCCACTCTCATCACTTCTATGAAACATAGCATTGGAAGTCCTAGCCACAACAATCAGACAACAAAAAGAAATAAAAGGTATCCAAATCGGGAAGGAAGAGGTAAAACAGTCAGTATATGCAGATGTCACAATACTCTGTATAGAAAACCCTAAAGACTCCACACAAAAACTATTAGAAATGCTAAATGAATTCAACAAGGTAGCAGGATAGAAGATTAATATACATAAATCTGTTGCATTTCTTTATGCTTACAATGAAATACCAAAAAAAGAAAGTTAAAAAAAAAAAGCCCTTTTAAAATGGTATCAATAAGTGGTGCTGGGAAAACTGGAGAGCTACATGTAAAAGAATGAAATTAGAATACTCCCTAACACCATACACAAAAATAAACTCAAAATGGATTAAAGACCTAAATTTATTTTTTTTTATTTTTATTTTTTTATTTTTTATTTTTTATTATTTTTAACATCTTTATTGGAGTATAATTGTTTTACAATAGTGTGTTAGTTTTTCCTTTACAACAAACTGAATCAGTTATACATATACATATGTTCCCATATCTCTTCCCTCTTGCATCACCCTCTCTCCCACCCTCCCTATCCCACCCCTCTAGGTGGTCACAAAGCACAGAGGTGATCTCCCTGTGCTATGCAGCAGCTTCCCACTAGCTATCTAATTTACATTTTAAAGACCTAAATTTAAAGCCAGACACTATCAAACTCTTAGAGGAAAACATAGGCAGAACACTCTATGACATAAATCACAGCAAGATCCTTTTTGACTCACCTCCTAGAGAAATAGAAATAAAAACAAAAATAAACAAATGGGACCTAATGAAACTTGAAAAACTTTTGCACAGCAAAGGAAACCATAAACAAGACCAAAGACAACCCTCAGAATGGGAGAAAATATTTGCAAATGAAGCAACTGACAAAGGATTAATCTCTAAAATTTACAAGCAGCTCATGCAGCTCAATATCAAAAAAACAAACAACCCAATCCAAAAATGGGCAGAAGACCTAAACAGACATTCTCCAAAGAAGATATACAGATTGCCGACAAGCACATGAAAGGATGCTCAACATCACTAATCATTAGAGAAATGTAAATCAAAATTACAACGAGGTATCACCTCACACCAGTCAGAATGGCCATCATCAAAAATCTACAAACAATAAATGCTGAAGAGGGTATGGAGAAAAGGGAACCCTCTTGCACTGCTGGTGGGAATGTAAATTGATACAGCCACTATGGAGAATAGTATGGAGGTTCCTTAAAAAACTACAAATAGAACTACCATATGACCCAGCAATCCCACTAGTGGGCATATACCCTGAGAAAACCATAATTCAAAAAGTCATTTACACAATGTTCATTGCAGTGCTATCTACAATAGGCAGGACATGGAAGCAACCTAATTATCCATCAACAGATGAATGGATAAAGAAGATGTGGCACATATATACAATGGAATATTACTCAGCCATAAAAAGAAACAGACTTGAGTTATTTGTAGTGAGGTGGATGGACCAAGAGTCTGTCATACAGAATGAAGTAAGTCAGAAAGAGAAAAACAAATACTATATGCTAACACATATATATGGAATCTAAAAAAAAAAAAAGGTTATGAAAAACCTAGGGGCAGGACAGAAATAAAGACAAAGATGTAGAGAATGGACTTGAGGACATGGGAAGGGGGAAGGGTAAGCTGGGGCGAAGTGAGAGAGTGGCATGGACTTCTATATACTACCAAATGTAAAATAGATAGCTAGTGGGAAGCAGCCACATAGCACAGGGAGATCAGCTCAGTGCTTTGTGACCACCTAGAGGGGTGGGATAGGGAGGGTGGGAGGGAGACGCAAGAGGGAGGAGATATGGGGATATATGTATGTGTATAGCTGATTCACTTTGTTTTAAAGCAGAAACTAACACACTATTGTAAAGCAATAATACTCCAACAAAGATGTTAAAAAAAAATACTTAGGAGTAAACCTGACCAAGAATGTGAAAAACTTACATGCAGACTATAAAAGGTTAATAAAGGAAACTGAAGATGATTCAAATAAATGGAAAGATATCCCATGATTTTGGATGGGAAGAATTAATACAGTTAAAATGGCCATACTACCCAAAGCAATCTACAGATTTAATGTAATCCCTATCAAATTACCCATGACATTTTTTACATAACTAGAACAAATAATCCTAAAATTTATATGGAACCATAAAAGACTCAGAATTACCAAAGCAATCCTGAGGAAAAAGAACAAAGCCGGAGGCATAATCCTCTCAGACTTTAGAAAATACTGCAAAGCTACAGCAACCAAAACAGCATGGTATTGGCACAAAAACAGACATATAGATGAGTGGAACAGAATAGAGAGCCCAGCAATAAACCCACACACCTATGGTCAATTAATCTTTGAAAAATGAGGCAAGAATATACAATGGAGAAAAGATAGTCTCTTCATCTAGTGGTGCTGGGAAGCTGGATAGCTGCATGTAAATCAATGAAGTTAGAAAACTCCCTCATGCCATACACAAAAGTAAACTCAAAGTGGCTTAAAGACTTAAATATAAGACATGACATCATAAAACTCCTAGAAGAGAACATAGGCAAAACATTCTCTGACATAAATCGTAGCAATGTTTTCTTAGGTCAGTCTCCCAAGGCAAAAGAAATAAAAGCAAAATAAACAAGTGGGCCCTAATCAAACTTGTAAGCTTTTGCACAGCAAAGGAAACCATAAACAAAATGAAAAGACAACCTACAGGCTTGGAGAAAATATTTGCAAACGATGCAACTGACAGGGCTTAAGTTCAAAATACACAAACAGCTCATACAACTCAATATCAAAAAAGCAAACAACTCCATCAAAAAATGGGCAGAAGAATGGGCTTCCCTGGTGGCTCAGTGGTTAAGATTCTACCTGCCAATGCAGGGGACATGGGTTCGTGCCCTAGTCTGGGAAGATCCCACATGCTGCAGAGCAACTAAGCCCATGTGTCACAACTACTGAGCCTGCACTCTAAAGCCCGCGAGCCACAACTACTGAGTCTGCATGCCACAACTACTGAAGCCCACGTGCCTAGAGCCCATGCTCTGCAACAAGAGAAGCCGCTGCGATGAGAAGTCCGCACACCGCAATGAAGAGCAGGCCCCACTTGCCACAACTAGAGAAAGCCTGCGTGCAGCAACGAAGACCCAATGCAGCCAAAAATAAATAAAATAAATAAATAAAGGGGCAGAAGACCTAAATAGACATTTCTCCAAAAGAGACATACAACTGGCCAACAAGCACATGAAAAGATGCTCAACATTGCTAATTATTAGAGAAATGCAAATCAAAACTACCATGAGGTATCACCTCACACTGGTCAGAATGGCCATAATGAAAAAGTCTACAAATAACAAAGGCTGTACAAGGTTTGGAGAAAAGGGAACCCTCCTGCACTGTTGGTGAGAATGTAAACTGGTACAGCCACTATGGAAAACAATATGGAAGTTCCTTAAAAAACTTAAAAATAGAGTTATCATATTATCCAGCAATCCCACTCCTGGGCATTTATCCAGAGAAAATTCTAATTTGAAACAATACGTGCACCCCAATGTTCACAGCAGCACTATTTACAATAGCCAAGACATGGAAGCAACCTAAGTGTCCATCAACAGAAGACTGGATAAAGAAGAAGTGGTGTATATATATATATATAGAATAGAATATTACTCAGTCATAAAAAACAATGAAATAATGCCATTTGCAGGAACATGGATGGACCTAGAGATTATCATACTAAGTGAAGTAAGTCAGACAAAGATAAGTATCATATGATATCACTTATATGTGGAATCTAAAAAAAAATGGTACAAATTAACTTACTTACAAAACAGAAACAGACTCACAGACATGGAAAACAAACTTACGGTTACCAAAGTGGAAAGGAGGGGAGGGATAAATTAGGAGTTTATGATTCGCAGATACATGCTACTATATATAAAATAGATAAATAACAAGGTCTTACTGTATATCACAGGGAACTATATTCAATAACTTTTAATAACCTATAATGGAAAAGAATCTGAAAAAGAATACATATATATATTCGGTCATACACATATATAACTGAATCACTGTAAACTGTACACCAGAAACTAACACAACATTGTAAAAAACTATACTTCAATAATAAAAATAACCTAGCAGATCTGTTGGTACTTAAAGCAAATTACCATGCTACCTGAGTTATCCATCATGAACTGGGTTTTGTCTGACCAACAAATCTGTAAGACTGAATATGCAGAGCAGCATTGCATCACCAAATGGAAACTCGATGAGTTTGAGCTGGTTTTGAAGGTATAAGTAAATTGCATGAGTAACTGTTACAGATGCCTACGTTTATACTGCAATAATGCCCCCTCCTCTCTCAACCTGCATCTGTGGTTACATAGAGCACTCTCTTTGACCAGTTAACTGAGGAAGAAATATTTGAGCCTGTTTTACAGATGTTTCTGTATGAAATGCTGTCCATATCAAATAGACAGCTGTAGCACTTTAGTTCCACTCTGGATTAACCCTGAAGGACAGTAGTGAAAGATAATATGGGAGTGGCTCTTATTATTTTCCCTAATAATCTACTAGTGAAATTCTGACCACCCCTGCAACTGTAGCTTTGCTTGTCTAGAAGCCTTAGTTTCAAGAAAAGAATGCTTCTGTCAGGGAGTAGGGCAATGATTCCATTAAACTGGAAGTTAAAACAGCCTCCTGGTTCCTTGGGGCTCTTCATTCCAGTCAATCAACAGCTATATGGGAGGTTACTCTATTAGCTTGGGTAATTGACTTTGATTAGCAAGGGGAAATTGGGATACTACAACTCAATGAGGGTAAGGAGGAGTAAGTATGTCGGAAATGCAGGAGATCTCCTGGGGTAGCTCTTAGTATTCCAGTTCTTGCCAAATTCCTCCTTCAGTTTCTATACTCCTAAACTAGGTTTATGTCTAGTTCTGTGACAAAGGGCTCTAGTGTCTTTGGCAGGATACCTATATTATTGAAGTTGAGAGCCTGGGGGCAATGAGAGACCAATGTGGTCTCTCTGTCCTCATGGGTCCCACCCATCCCCATAGGTTCTAATGTGTCTTTGCTTCTGTGCCTCATGTCCTCCTCCTTTCTTCCTAGACTAACTTTCCCACTAACTTCAAGATGCAATAAGAAACAATGCTCCCACAATTGCATAATGTCAATTCCTTATAATAAATCCCTCATTATATATGCATATATCCTAGAAGCTCTCTTTCTCTGGTTGAACTCTGAGGGATATATCTGCCTACATTTCTAACTCATTCTAGCTTTTCTCTTCTGACTTCTCCTTCTTGGCCTGGTCCTCATTTTGTTAGTATTCTCTAGACTTTCATCACTGACCCTCTTCTTTCCTTACACTTTCCTTCTTACACATTCTTTGTAGCCAAGCTCATCAATTCCCATAACTCTCACATACATGACCTTTCCTTTTATATTGTACCTCTAGACCAAACTTTTCTCTTGAGCTCAAGAGTGCTATTTCTGCCAGCTTTCAGAGCATCTCTGATTGGATATTTCATAGATATCCTAGACCCAACATTTTCAAAAATGAATTCATACTCCTAACCTTGGTTAGGACACTATACACCAAGTAACATAAGCTGTGTATTAGTGCCTATTGTAGCACTTATCCTAAAGCTTTGTAATAATTATACTCCCAGCCCCACTAGACTACAAGGTGTTGAAGAAAGACAGCATTGTGTTATTTTTATCCTAAGCACTTAGCATGATGAACAATACATAGTAGGCACTTAATATATGTTTAATGAATGAATATATGAATGAACAAATGACTGAATGAATGGATTCATAGAAAAGATAGAAATTGCAGAGAAATAATAAACGGCAACACAGAAGCATAGAACATAGTTATTTTCAAAAAGCTATATTTTAAAGATCTACATGTATGGCATAATTTTCCAAAAATTGTAAATACACAGTTTTCCCAAAATATTATTTAACCAGAAGTTTTCAGTGAAAAGAAGTACAACAATTTTAAATTGCTACAGTTTCTTTACTTTTTACTATTCATTGAATTTTGTACATAAAATGCTTCAGGTATTTAATTTAAACTGATGACAGTATGTGAGGCTTTGAGATTTATAACAGCGGAAGTAAACTTTCACAGAACAAACTATATTTTCATTTTTCTTATAGAAATTTTATAATTAAATACAGTTTATACTAAGCAAACACAATACTAGTGGAAGAACATTTTTATTTTTAGATTAAGTATAGCTACAGAATCTTTATTAATAAGCAAAGGTATAATTTGTATTTGTGTTATCAGAAAAACAACTCTGGTTGTCAATTTATCTGCTAGAAAAATAATTAAATGCCTAAATGCAAAGAGTAAAAAATATAAGATTCTGCTTTCAATTTGCATTAATATAGTCACACTCCATGGCTCATTTATCAAATTTTTCTTCTCTAAGAATAAAGCTATTTCTTTCCTGTCACACATTAATAACATATAATTATTAAACCTTCCAGAATTTTCTGGGCTTGAATTTTCAGAGAAACCATGCAAGAGAAATAATTTTTTGGGGGTGCTATTGATATATTGCCTAGATTTTTTAGATTTATTTACTGAACAGCTTGCGTTTAATTTGAACAATTGATATTTTGGATTTTTAAATCGTTCACAAAATTAAATCAAACAAAGGAACAAGAAATCTAGAGGGCACATGTCTTCAGAGTAGCATGGTAAAAAATAGGTCCAATTCATTGATTAAGACAGTATGCTCTGTAGTTGTTTTATCCTGTGTTTAGATATAAAACTTATGAATCTTCACCACCTAAAAGATAAAGTTCCAAATAAACGGGTTAACCTTTGCCATTTCATTTTCTATAACTCCTCCTTATGCAATGTAAGCTCCCTCACACTGAACTCATCTCAATTCCTTCTACACATGATGCACTTACACTATGAACTTTTATTTCTTCTGCCTTGTTCAGGCTATATCATCTCTATGGAAGCAAATCTCTCTCTTTTTCTCTTCTCTAACTTTCTAGATGCTCCATTCTCTATCATTATAACTTGCAAATGGATCAATTATTTTCTGAGTCCTTCTTTTTATTGTACGACTTTGTCAACTGTTGCGAATAGCAACTGACACATGTTCCTAACATACCCTTTGCCTGCCATTTCACTGAAAGCTCTGAGTTCATCAGGGATGTTAACTGCCTTCTAATTAATTGAGAATTATTTCACGAAATGTTCCAGCAACGCATATAATAGATTACCATCTTTCTAGCCTCTGGTAATAGTTACCTTGTCACATGTTGTTGGGTCCTGAATCCAACGTCATATATTTTAGGATTTTTATCATGATAATACACCACCACACTTTCAGTGCCAAATTCTGTATTAGTTACAGTAGGCTAGGCTATGCTACAGTAATAAACTACTCTCAAACCTGGTGACTTGCAACAATAAAGGTTTGTTTTTCCTTCTCAGTACATGTCCACCGTAGGTCAGCAACATATCTGCTCCGAGTAGTTTGCAGCCTGACACAGAAGGCTCTATCTACAATATTGCTGATCTTGTAGCAGAGAGAAAAGACAGAACAAGGCATTTGTTGACTCTTAAAGCTTCTGCCTGTGCATGACACAGGCTACTTTTCACATCTCATTTGCGAATAAAGCAAGTCATCTTATCAAGCCTGACATTAATGAGGCAAGTAAGTGATATCCCCTTCCAGGGAGAGGCAGCAGGTATTTGTACACAATATAACCTACCACACATACCAATCCTACTTCTAAAGCTAAAGTTTGTTTTTACAATATGTATATTCTACTATGGCTTCTTTTTCCAGACTGTCACTTCTAATCTTCCAATCTCTGCTTAAAATATTGCTCACAGACTCCCCTAACTTTAATGTGCAAAATTTAAACTTTTACAATTGGACATTTTGGTTAATCTTTAATGCAACTTATGGAATTCCCTGGCGGTCCAGTGGTTAGGACACCATGCTTCCACTGCTGGAGGGCCGGGTTCAATCCCTGGTCAGGGAACTAAGATCCCCCAAGCCACGTGGCCAAAAAAAAAATTTTTTTTAAGAAATTTATATTCTCTAACCCTGCTTTGTTAACAATTCCATAGGCATCACTTGACTACCTATATTATTGTTACTTCTAGAAACTAGGTCAATGACAAAAGAGTAAGCCACTGGATTTTACTTTATTAACAGAGGCATTCTTGTATGCCTACTTATTTTATTACCAAGTGTTATCATTAAAAATAAAATATTGCAAGAAGAGGTCTTCTGCTTCTAATTTCTTTAATGAAAGCCTATCTACACTTACTGCTATTAGGCTTTTGTGTTCACTTCTAAGTATTTTCCATGATTTTTTTGCTGATATTTTCTTTTAACATAACCATACTCCTTACCATAGTTTATAAGGTCAATGTCAGAGAGACCTTTATAACCTCTCTGATCTCATTTTGTTATGGGTCAACCACACTGGCCTCCCTTGAGCATTTTATTTATTTATTGTTTTTTAAAATCTCAAAACCATTTTTCCTGACAGTTGGAATATTCTTCCCTCAGATCTTCAGCAGTTTACCTCCTTCTTTTCATTTAGGTTTCAGCTCAAATATTACGTTCTCAGAGGAACCTTCCATGTCCACTCTCACTAAAGTAAACTTCTTTCCTCCACTCTCCCATGTCCTTCTCTCTCATTATTGTATTTTATTGGTTTGTTACTCTCTAAAATTATCTTAATTGTTTGTTTATGGTTTGTCTTCCTAACCAGCATGTAAACTCCATTAGGGAGGAACAATTTTTTTCGTTCACTGCTATCTCCCTAGTTAGAACAGTGCCCGATGCAGAGTAGGTACTTAACATTTATTGAATGAATGAAAAAGACACCAGTCTTCATAAGCTTCATGACATGCCATCTTGATAATCACCACTTATTATTTTTTTCCTACCTCGCTGGCCATATCTCCTATCCTAAGCATTGCATATTGGCATTCCCCAGCTCCACATCCTTTGTCTCTCTTGGCACTCAACCTTCTCTCCCTAAACAATCTCATTCAGTCACATGACTTCATTTCCTATTAATAAAATGAGTCCTAGGGAATTTCCTGGTGGTCCAGTGGTTAGGACTCCACACTCTCACTGCTGAGGGCCCGGGGTTCAATCCCGGGCCCACAAGACACGTGGTGGGCTTAAATAAATAGAGTCCTAAATGTATTCGTCTAGTTTATATGTCTATTCTGCCCTACAGAAGTCCACTTCGGTTTTACATAAATACATATCCATCATTCTCTATTGTTTCTTATCTCAATAATAGGCATCAAAATCCACACTGCCAGAACAGAACCTCTGAAACTATCCTGGACTCCCCCATCTTCCCACTCCCCTATGTCTGACCAATCACCAAGTCTTGGTGCTACCTCCTAAATATTTCTGGAATCTTTTCGTCATCATCACATCCCCTATACTAGTCCAAGTTACCATTATCTCACAGGGACTATTGTAATGGCCCCTTAACCAGTCCCTCACCTTTCATGTTTATTTCCTCGAATTCATTCTTCATAGACAAAGCAATCATTTAAAACCACAACATCTTGCTTTTGCTTAACTCCCTAATGCTCTCAGCATAAAACTCATGCTGTGTAAATGACCATTGGCCCAGCAGATCTGATTCCCGCCTTGCTCTCCAAGTTCCAACCATACGTATAGACCTCCTTAAGCTTCTCAAAAAGTCTCTTTAGTTTCAGACCGTCACACCTACTACCTCTCTTCTGTATATCTACATCCTTCCTTTCACTTCGTTAACGTCTACTCCTCCTTCAGGTCTAACATTACTTTTTTCAGAGGTGACTTTTCCTATTCTTTCCAGGCCCAATTACTTGTGTGATCATTTGATTGATGCTTTAAATTACGTATGGGGTTGGAGGGGGTTCAGAGTGTCCACTAAAGACTGTCCCAGGGAAGACTTTCGGGTTAAAAAACAAAAACAAACAGATAAATGACAATTGTATTGGGGTACAGGAAAAGATTACGTGTAGCGACACGACCAATAAAAACATTTTTAGAATACAATGTCAGGCCCGGGGCGAGGATAGTGGCAATGTCGCAAAGGTCTCTGCAGCGTTTAACAAACACTTAAGCGAGGATCAAGAACTGTTTATAGATCACACTGACAGGACAACTGCTATCTTTAAGTCATTTACTAGTTTCTAATTTCTGCCCGTAAACGACAGTCAAGGACAGGAAGCAGCTGCAGCATTTTTAAACCGCAGTCGCTGACCTCAGCCGCTAGAGACTCGACCTGCCTTCCCGACGCCCGGCGCTCAGCAGTCAAAGGCGCCTCACAGCTCCCTCAGCGGCGGTCAAAGGAGCCGGCGCGCGCCCCGCACGCGCGCCCCCAGCGTCTCGGCGCGCGGGCCCGGCTCGCGGAAGGCTAGCAAAAGGACCCGGCTCGCAGAGCGCGAGGCCCGTGCGTCCGCCTGTCCGACCCCTCTTTAATCACGGGGCCTACCGAGAAAGTGCCTGTGTAGTCAATAGAAGGATTCTATTTTTGACGCCAAAAATTACCCATCAGAAGTATGAATAGCATAGAATGAGAATTTTCACTTTGGAGTTGAACGCTGTTGGTTTGGACAGGTTAGGCGGGCGCGAGACCTGCTGGATCAAAGCAGGCACTGTTTAGGACAGCTATATCCGGGCCCTCCTGCCTCAAGCCGTCCTCTGAGACAGGGGTCCTTTAGGTAGGAGGTGCTGGGTGACTTTGGACGTCCGCCCTTCCTCGGCGCTAAGGCTGTTCAGTCCCGGCCTTTGCAAGTTTGTTGTTTTCTCAGTCTGGACCCGAGGCTTCTGTCGCAGCCATGATCCGCCAGATGATCAGTCAGGCCAAGAAGCATCCTAGCGTAAGTTCTTAAATCCTTTCCCAGTGTTTTCACTTGTGTATCCTGTGTCGGGTTGTGGCTGCCTCAGTCCCTTGGGAGCTTTCTCCTTCGCAGCCTCTTACCTAGTTCCTCGGGGCTGGACCCTGTCTCGCTTTGTCCTGTTCTGCTGGTTGCCCCAGGACCTTGAGCTCTGACCTTCCAGGCCTTGCATTGCGGCGTTTGGCCTGGCACACGGAAGGTGAGGGACGCTCTCGAGGAAAATAAAATGTTGGAACAGTGTGGTGGGCGCGCGTCCTTGCAGGTTGGTCGGACCAAGAGGCATAGTTGTGCGCTGTGTGTGTTAAAGACCAGGAAAGGTCAGGCACCCTGTTTGTTGTGCTGTTTAGAGTCTCGTATTCACTGCATTGCACCATGAGGCTTTGAGGCAAATGTGAGGGTCTCTGATCTTGGAATGCTCAGTTTGTCTGGACGTTTTGATATTTGGGGGGATTTTTGTAGTGCGGAGTTTAATCGCAGTTGAGTTATTTTGTATCTCACATTTTCCCCTGCATATCAACGTGCTGTGGCCCTAAAAATCAATTACGCAATGTTTAATTTTTATCTTAAACCCAGTTGCCTAACGACGCATTGAGCGTTGGTAGCAGTACGTTTTCAAAGATTATGCGTAAAACCGGTATTTATAATAGGTGTGTTTCAGTTTGCTGATTCAGACTCTTTATTTAACAGAATTTTTATTTTTTGTAACGTCTGTATCGAAGCGAGCTTAAGTAATTTAACAAGAGCTTGTTTTTCAAGCCTTAAGATGAAAGAAACTAGGAAATTTAATGGGAGTGATGTATAAATATTAAGTGAAGAAGGCAATATATATTCTGGGAAAATTTAAATGTAACTTTTTCCACATTTAAACCAGAATTATCTTCACATCCTTTGAAAGTTACATGTCTTTGTTTTGCATGTAGTTATAAGAAATCTTACCTCAATATGAGGTCTATCTTTTTTCAAATTTTAAGACAAGATTAAAAAGACGGTTTGAAGAGAAGGTAAACTATAGAGATAGAATGCAGATTATTGGTTGCCTGAGGCTGGGTGTGGGGATGGGGAGTGACTGCAGTGGCCATGAGAGATTCTTGGGGTGATGGGAATGTTCTAAAATTGTATCGTGGGATGGTTGTACAACTTTATAAATTTACTACAGATCATTGGTGGTTTCATACTTGAAATTAATGAATTTTATGGCATGTAAATTAAACCTCAATAAAGCTGTTAAAGTTTTTTAAAAAACAAAATAAAAAGATGGCTTGAGACTTGGAAATCAATGTGTAGAAACTACTGTAGTCTTCCTGTTTATTTTTATCAGTATGTAGGTATTTGAAGATGACTCTTGATTCTTGTCTGTTTTGTTTTTGGTTCCAGTTGATCCCCCTCTTCATATTTATTGGAGCAGGAGGTACTGGAGCAGCACTGTATGTTTTGCGCCTGGCATTGTTCAATCCAGATGTCAGGTAAGTGCTTAAAAATGTTTAGAACTTTGGTGGTTTATCAAACTGATTAAGGAGCCACAGCCTTTCTAGGGAGGCAGCATCAAGTACTAGAAAGAACCTGAAATTTGTTGTCATACAGTAAGTTCAGATCCTGGTTCTCCTGTTGTCATTTACTTTTTTTGGTTCATGAAATTATCTAATAATTTCTCTGAGTCACATTTTCTCATTGGTTGAGTAGAACTGCTAATACCTATTTTGTAATGTGAGGATCGAGATAATAATTGTTTTTATAAGACAGTCAGTGTTGCTGGTATGTTTTAAGTGTTTTTTGCCTGTTTTCCACAATAGGGAATGCTTCTTTTGAAGTTGTAAAAGAACAGGCATGGAAAAGGTGGTTTCATTGTGTTTCTATGCAGTTTTCTATATAACACTTCATTGATGAAATAGAAAACACTAGTAAAAGCCAAGTGTAAAGTTTTTTGTGACAGGGATAAGGACAAGGACAACTGCCCCAAGAGGCTCTGTGTTGTACCTTTTTCTAATTGATTACGTGAGATTGCTTATTATGAATCCTATCTCTCAACTCCATAATGAAAATAACACCATCCTTCACCTGAGGGGAAGTGGGGTTAATCTATTTGAAATGTTAGCTTCTTGAGTACAAGCAAGACTGTTTTTAAGTAGTGTTTTATTACTCTAACAGTTACAGTGTTTTATTTCTTTTAGTTGGGACAAAAAGAATAACCCAGAACCCTGGAACAAACTGGGTCCCAATGATCAGTACAAGGTAAGCTACAAAATTGCTTCAAAATTGCTGGAAAGTGTATTTTAATAAAGTTTGTCATGGGGTAGCTTCTTTTTGAAATTGGATCTGCAAGTAAGATTCTCTTATAATGAACTTAGAAGAATTGCTAGATTGTTCTGTGAAATTAGAATGGTATATTTTTCTAATAAATATTTTTTCTAAGGGTATTTTTCACAGGCTTTAGACTGTGTATGTGAAATGAAGATAATGTCTGATTTCTACTGATTGGACTAAGAAAAAAAAGTATAGTTCTTGTTTAATATTTTCTTTGCTCTTGGGTAGTGTAGTGCAGTGGTTCTCAAACCTCAGTGTACATAGGCATCTTCTTCAGCTCCATCCCCAGAGATTCTGATTCAGTTGATCTGTTGCGGAGGCCGAGAATTTGCATTTCTAATAAGGTTTCAGATGATGTTGATGCTGTTGGTCCATGGACCACACTTTGAGTAGCCCTAATCTAGTGGCTGGTTTGGTTGGCTGTTCTTTCTTCTTGGTATGGTTGACATATTTCAGCTGAGAATTAGTAGGAAGAAATGAAAATCAGTTGAAACTTATATTTTACCATAAACCTTCTAGATAAACTTTTTAACATCTTTCTGGAAAACTGGTTTGTGAAACTACTCTTCCAAAGAATGATTTCATGGACTGAGGCCATTTACTTTTTAAAATTTGTTTTATTGATACATGATTGATGTGCAACATTGTATAAGCTCGAGGTGTACAACTTGTTGTTTGATGCATTTATGTATTACACTATGATTACTACAGTAGTGTTAGCTAACACCTTTATCATGTTACATAATTATCACTTTTTTGTGTTGAGAATGATTAAGAGATAGTTCCTTAGCAACTTTGAAGTTTATAATAATGTATTGTTGACTATAATCACTATATTGTATATTAAATTTCCAGAACTTGTTGATCTAGTAGTTGCAAGTTTGTACCTTTAACATCTCCCTAATTTCCCCACCCTCCCATCCCCTGGTAGCCACCATTCTACTTTCTGTTTTTACAAGTTCAGGTTTTTTAGGTTCCATTTAAGTGATATCATACAGTATTTGTCTTTCTCTGTCTCACTTATCTCACTTGGCATAATGCCCTTAAGGTCCATCCACGTAGTTGAAAATCTGAGACCATTGATTCCCCAAACACACCTTTACTTAGCTGTAAAATTTTTGCATACAAAGAAAAAATCCTTGCAATGTCAAAAAGGGTGGGGGGCAGCTTTATTAGGGTATGATCCACATACCATACAATTTACCCATTTAAAGTATGTAACTTGCCGTGAATTTTCCATTATACCAGGCTGCTTCATCAAAAAATAGCAGTTTCTTTGAGCACTCTCAAGAAGAGGTGTCTTGACCGAGGAGTGTTCAGGACCCATTTGCAGATATACCTCCTTGATGGAGATGGATGCTGTCATTACTGATGACAACAGCTTTTAAGATAACTGTCACCTTTTACAGATTCCAAGCTTTCCACTCAACCTTCTGATTATAATTTGGCTTCCAAATCTCTAAACAGATCTTGCTACAAGAAACAAACAAAAATGCACTGGTGAAGCTGAAGTGAACCATCTAATCTGTGTCACATTTTGACTCAAAAAATGATACACCAGCATCCTGTTTTTTCTCTCCTATAAATTTTAGTCCATTCTGGAGAAAATGATTCCATATCCAGTAAACTTTAAAAAAGAAAAGAAAACAAAAAAAACAGGCCATAGTCCTTCCACCAACGAGCATATTGGAGTCTCTGCATATGTAGTTCAGAAAACTCCTCAGGTGATTATGATAATGAAGCTACTTATTATCATGTTCTGGAACATGAAAATACCTGCCAGTATGAGGCCATGTGAGCTGGAAATGGAACATTGCTGCAACAAAAAACTAATGTGTGTGGCATAGATTGGGCTGTGAATAGCTAAGATACTGGTATTAGAGCCAGGAAAAATGAATCATGTAATGGCAAAATATTTAATAAGGTGTCACCTGCTATAAGTTGGAAAGAAGACCACGTGCCTAAAGAGTTTATTGTAGAAAAGGTTTTTGGAAAACAGGATGTTTGTGGACTGTTGCTGGCTCTACTTGCCAAGAGACGAGTTCAGAAGAATTGGGACATTGCGAGCAGAAATAAAAGGGAACCAAGTTCAGAAGCTTGTGAGCCTGGAGTGGATGATGCCTACTACTGCTTCTAGACTAGGAGACTAGTAGACTAGATTATTCTTTCTCTATCATTAACTTCCCCTCATCTAAGATAATTTTTTTTCTGGCCCATTAACATCAGATTTAGCCATGTGACTTGCTCTGGCAAATCAAGTGAGGGGAAGTACTATCTGCCACTTCTGAGCCAGTGTGTAGTTCCCCCATTGTTCTTTTCCTTCTGTCATGAGATCAAATTGACAGTTAAGGGCTACTCATTCAGCCTAGGATTAGAATGAAGAGAACACAGGGCAGTCAGTTTATAAATGGCATATAATGTGAATGAAAAATAGACCTTTCTTGTAAGCTGCTAAGATTTGGTGGTTATTTTTTGCTACTTCACAATCTAGCAGGAGCTAACTAATACAAACAAGAGAGGGAACTAAAATAGGATTTAAGCATTAAAGGCCTAGCAACACTTCTCATCTGAATAAAATGCCCCAAATCCAAGATCAGAATATGTTGTGCCTTCCCAGCTATTGTTTCAAAAACCTTAAAGGTAGTCACCATTACATTGAGAAAAGGAATGTGGACGTGGAAGCTGAAAAATAAAGCAGATTTGAAAATTACTTCGACGGAGTGGTTTGATACTGGCACATGGAACTGAATAAAAGCAAATACATCAGAAACCTGCTTAGTTTTGAGAAAATTAGCAAAGGTTCTGTGACCTTTCCACTCTGCTTAGGTGTAGGAGCTTGATCCTGCTTCTGGCAAGTCATATAACTTGATCTTCAGTGTCTTCTTTTATAAAGTAAGAATGAGTAAGGTTGTGATAATTAAGATAAACATAAAGCATTCTGCCTGGGATCTATTAGAAGAGCCCAACAAATGCCTCTCACTTTTGTGGCCTCTCCCGTCACGGAGCACAGGCTCCGGAAGCACAGGCTCAGCGGCCATGGCTCACGGGCCCAGCCGCTCTGCGGCATGTGGGATCTTCCTGGACTGGCGCACGAACCCGTGTCCCCTGCATCGGCAGGCGGATTCTCAACCACTGTGCCACCAAGGAAGCCCCAAATATTTATTTCTTAAAATATAACCTGCAGTTCCTTTTATAAGTATTCCCTTTAATATTTTGTTAATATGTTAGAGATGATAGTTTCTTTTTAAGTCTCATTGTCTAGTTCAATTGCTTCATAGGAGAACACTGTCAGAACAAAAAATACTGCTTTATGACTGATTTATACTTTTATGTTTATAAAGTTTATAAAAGTCTGTGTACGTATGTCAAGGATAAACTTCACAACCTGGGAATTTTTCTTTTTTTAAAAGTCAAATAAGAATTTTTCAATTAGAGATAAAGAATTTAGGGTATGTTTCGAGAAATAAAAGGGTTTGAAGAAATAATGGACACAGATTTATGAGCTTCTTAAAAACTGAAGAAGATGATGATAATTCTGCAGTTTTGGTTCTTTTGGAGTTAAATAATGTAGTCTCCAAGTAATTATAGCACAACCTCTTCAGTGTTCTTTGGCACAAGAATGAGTAAACTCAAGACTATAGCTTTATTTGGGCTTATGTACAAATCCTAATGTTTCCTCAGTAGGAATTCTAGAGCAGTATCAAGTATAAGTCAGTTTTTAAAAAAGTTGTTGAGAGAGGCAGTTTTTTAAAGTAATGATAGTAAGATATATTTCTAAAATTAAGTTGAATATAAGGAAATTTATGGAAATTACAAAGTTTCCAAAACACAGTATTATTTGAAAGCAGAAATACTGTACCGTTTAAAAGCTTTTGTACCAAAGATGGTCAGGTGTGAATTTGATTTTGATGCATTCTGGGTTAGGAAATTAAGGAAACGTCTAAGTGAGAGAGAGAAAATGGACAGAAAAGCCATCAAAGCAGGCCAGTTTGTATCTAAAAATTATGGAAACAAACACACAACAAAGTATTACTTTATATTACTAGCCAGTCTTTATTGCTTTAAATCTTTCTCATCTAAATTAGCCCTTTCCTAACCAAATAGGGATGACAACTGGTATTTCTCTATTCTGTTGGAGAGTCACCCATGTATGTTGTGGAGATGGAAGTAAAAACATAAGAATTGGAAGTATATATCAGAAGAAATTCATAATTATTCACCTTGAAATAGAAGAATTTTTTTATAGGTTCTACCAGATTACACTAGCACTGCTCTTCTGAGGAAGATTAAATATTTTTACCTTACCAAAACCATTATTAAAGAACTGGAATTTTAATGTCTTTGTTTGAATGACTTTTATATTGTTAAATATTCCTAATACAAAATTAATGTCTGTAATTGTTACTATAGAAAGCGGAATAAAAATAATCTTAAACTTCTGTACCATCTTTGTGTATTTGATTGATTATCTAAAATATCTTTTTTCTTTTCCAAGTTCTACTCAGTGAATGTAGATTACAGCAAACTGAAGAAAGAAGGTCCAGACTTCTAAATGAAATGTTTCACTATAAAGCTGCTTAGAATGAAGGTCTTCCAGAAGCCATCCGCACAATTTTCCACTTAACCAGGAAATATTTCCCACTAAATGCACAAAATCATGTTGGTGTATTGTGATGGAGTTTACACTGATTAATAAATAGTTTGAAACTTGATGTGTGTCACTATTTAATGCCGAAACTCTACTCTGAATTTTATAACTTGGGGTATAGGAAATAAACTATTAGAATTTAAGGAGTTTTTTGAATTTCTGTGTATTCGTGTAATTTGAAAATAAGACTTTAAGCTGCTCTAATAAAACACTTTTATTTTGTGTGTAGGCCATTGGTAACACTAGGGCATATTTAAGAACTGGAACTGGAAGTCAAACGTAGATTGGCAAGATTATTCAGGCCTCTTTGGCATGGGCAAAATGAAAACCTCTAGATTTTTGTTACTGGCTGATGTCGAAGCATCAGTTTGTTGTTAATGCTGGTTTTTACCATGGCATTCTCTTTGCTGAAGATTTTTAAGGTTGTTAGTCACTGTGGTCTGGCTGGGGATTGTAATTGGATCTGAGTCCATCACTATGAACCATGGAACTAGTGGCCAAGAAGAGCTCTTGAGAACTTCTGCTGAGTCTTGGCAGGTTTTTAAAGGCTAGAAAGTACGTTAGTAGCAATTTTGAGTGAGAGTTAACTTTTTAAGAATATGGGCTGTGGAATTGGAATTTGGTAAGAGAAAATGTTTGGGTGTATATTGATGTTACCTGTTACCTAGCTCTGACCTTTTAGCTGGATCTCAAATGATCAAATGAGCAGAACATTTCAGTGGTTCAGTGGTGGCTAATCAAGAATTAACCGTGTCATATATCAAGTTTCCACATAGGTATTTGTAAATCATGACATTATAGAAACTTGAGGAATTTAGTGAGACAATTTTGGATTTTAATATATAGGTATAATAAATCTTTGTGTTACAAAGTAATAGCACATTTTACATGTCAGGAACTGAATTAAATGTTATGTGGATTATATCAAATACTTAAATTTTTTTCAAAAACAGTAAGGAAACCAAGACTTGGATTAAATTATTCACGTTCATTCTGTTAGTCACATGTGGATATAGTCATCCCTTGGTATCTGGGGGATTTGTTCCAGGACACCCACTCCTCTCCTACCCCCGCAGACAACAAAATTCACAGATGAGGCTCAAGTTCCTTATGTAAAATGGCATAGTGCAGTCAGCCTTCTGTATCCATGAATGCAGAACCCATGGATGTGGGGGGCCAACTGTATTTGAACCCGGGTAGTCTTTGAATGTAGAGTGCATTTCAGTTACTTGACTGTTCATACTTTTAAGCTCCTTTGTCTCTTGAATAATTTCAATCTCCAGCGCAGAGTTTCTCATCCTCGCCACTGCTGACTTTCTGAGTCAGACCATTTGTTGTAGTGGCCTGTCCTGTGCGTTTTTATTTTAGCATAGTTAGCAGCATCCTTGTCCTCTGCCATTATGTGCCAGTGGCACTCTTCCCCTCTCCAGGCTGTGAAAACCAAAAATGCATGCACACATTGCCAGGTGTTTCCTAGTGGGCAAAATTGTCTCATTCCCATCCATGTTGGGAACCACTGGATTCTCTGGCACACATCACCTCAAAGTTTAAAAATGTGTAAAAAACTACTCATTAGTTATAAATAGCTAAGTAATTGAAAGAAACATTTTATTAGGCAGTTCTGAATAAATGCATTAAGAAATTAGTAAGAGCATTTTCTCCTATTGAAGTCAATTGTATGGATCTTTTAAGATTCTTAAACTTTTAAGTAAACTTTTTGTGTTCAGTATTCCTGGACCTTTCCCACGTAAAACTGAATGTAAAATTTGGCATGAGATATAGTATGTCTTGAAGGAATTATTACATCCAATTACTGCTATTCAGGAAGCTGCAGTGGCAATGGAAGTTGACTGTCACTTAGGACTGCATCAGTTATCAATGCTGCCAGGAAAGATAACATGCTCTTTTTTTTTTTTTTTTTTTTCCTTAAATGAATTTGTTTAAAATTATGCTTTTACTGTGCTGCTTATTTAAATATACAGCAGACTGCTTTGTCAGTTCCTCAGCTAATGAGGTCACTAGGCAGAGCTACATTTAGATCCAGATGTTGCCTTGGTAGCATTTATGTATATTCGAAAAATTGCAGTTTTGGGAATTGACAGATGCTTCCCAGTAGGTACTTGAAACAAGAGCCAAGCAAAAATTATACTGAATTTTTCTTCTTTCAAGTTTATTAGCCCACCCTGATCAGGTTTTACCCTTACCACTCAACTAAAAGTGCTTCTGTTTAGGGCATCAATGACCTCTATGTTTCTAAACTCAAAAGGTAATTAGCATTGCTCACTTTGACCTAATAGTAACAGTTGACCCAGCTCCTTGAAATATTTTCTTCCTTCAGTCTCTAGAACAACATACTGTCTTTGTTTTCTTTTTACATCATTGGCTTTTCTACTCAGTCTCTTGGTGATACACCTTCACTTAGTGTTGGAGTGCCCCAAAGGAAAAACACTTTGGACCTTTTCACTATTTAAACTCTCTTTATCCAGTCTCATGTCTTCAAATACCATGCTTTGGCTGTCCAAAGTAATTTTTCAGATTACATGTCCAGTTTGAACTTGTGAACTTCTCAGTTCCCACATCCACAATCTTCATTCCTGCTGTTTTCAATTATGTCAGTTTATAGGAACACCATCCTTCTAGTAGTTCAGGCCGAAATCCTCAGTCTTCATTAACTCTTTAACACCCCATATCCATATATTGATTATGTTTGCTCTACCTTAATAATGCCCAGAATCTCACTGTTTTCAACACACGATTCCCCTACTGTCATCTTGGTCCTAAGCCCTTGTCATCTAACCTGGAATGTTAAAATAACTTCTCAGCTGGTCTCCCTGTCTACAGCCTGTTCTCAGCACAGCAGTCAAACTGATTTTTTAAAAATACGACTTACTAGAAATAAGGCACAAAAGACTTGAATTTTGGCCTTACTATTCTGATTTTTAATTTATTTATTTTTGCTGTGTTGGGTCTTCGTTTCTGTGCGAGGGCTTTCTCTAGTTGTGGCAAGCGGGGGCCGCTCTTCTTCGCGGTGCGCGGGCCACTCACTATCGCGGCCTCCTTGTTGCGGCGCACAGGTTCCAGACGCGCAGGCTCGGTAGTTGTGGCTCACGGGCCTAGTTGCTCCGCGGCATGTGGGATCTTCCCAGACCAGGGCTGGAACCCGTGTCCCCTGCATTAGCAGGCAGATTCTCAACCACTGCGCCACCAGGGAAGCCCCAAACTGATCTTTAATACAAAACTCAAAGTGATCTTTATTCCTTTGTTCAAAACCCCCAATATTTCCCATTTTATTCAATAAAAGCTAGATACTTTAAAAAAATAAAATGTTCTGACTTTTTACTATTTTCCGTTTTGCTCCCACACCAGCAATTGGATATCCTAGATCCTCTGCACGCCTCAGGGCTTTGCATTTGCCCTTTCCTGGCTTGGGATTCTCTACCCCAAATGTTGGCATGGCTTGCTCTCTCACTTTTTTCTTGCACGGGCCCAGCCGCTCCGCGGCATGTGGGATCTTCCCAGACCGGGGCATGAACCCGTGTCCCCTGCATCGGCAGGCGGATTCTCAACCACTGCACCACCAGGGAAGCCCTCCAGTGCCTTTTTAATGAGGCTTTCCCTGTCCAAAATTTCACACCTACTGCATTCCCATCACTTTTTAATCTCCTTTCCCTTCTTTGTTTTCATCTCAGTACTTTTTACTGTCTAATATGTTACATAATTAACTTATTTTGTTTTATATATCTCCCTCTACTAAAATGTAAGCTCTATGATGACAAGAATTTTTGCTGTTTTGTTTGTTTTGTTTGATGTATCCTCAACACCTAGAATGGTACCAGGCACATAGTTGGTGTTCAAGAGATATTTATAAAAGACCAGTTCATCGAGTGTCTAGAGTGGCTAATCATAAGTGGCTACAAGTGACTTAATGGAGGCAGAGAATCAGAATTGGAGATTATGGAACGCCTTTAGCAAAAGGGCTCTGAGCTTTACTTCACCACCCCCCCTAGTGGATAATTTTTTAATAGGTCTTTTAAATTTCCAACTAGAGCATTGTTGTACTAAAACAACATCTCCTATCCAGGTATTTGAAGTCTGTTTTCTTATTTCACATTTCAGTCAGGATGAATCTGAATGAAGGAAAAATTAGGTACAAGCACAAATAAAACCAGATATGTCCTTTTATTAACAACAACAGCAAATTTTCCGAGAATCCACATACCGTAGTTACCATTGCCAAAAAATATCCATTTTCTTTTTTCGCATTTTTTCTTTTGTTTCCAATTGTAAAAGCAATGCATGCTCAGCGTATTAAAATAATTCACAGGAAACATTTTTATATACCCAAGGCTTACTTTTAGTAGTATAAGAGGATATGTTAGAATGCTACTCTGTAACCCCTTATTCAAAAATGCTTAAATATGGCATGCAGGAACCTTGTTATCTTAACAAATAGCAGTTGCTGCATAGAAAAACAACCTCTAAATTTGAAATTTAAATTTCAAGTCCAGTAAAAGTATACATAGAAATTATATATACATTTATTACTCTGGTATTTCCCACTGTAGCAGTTTGTTCCTTTCCTCTAAGGTGGTTGGTAGAATTCATCTTTGGAGGAAATCTCCACCTTTCTTGGTTAGGTAGAAGGTAAAGAAAAACGACAAGAGAAAGGGTTATAAGAAGGCATCTCATATCAGGATGAAACTAACAATAATGGATAACATTATTGAGCCAGGCATGATATGTATTACTTTATTTACTACTAATTACAACATTGTAAGGCAGACTTATTACTCTACCACCCCCCCCCCGCCACTTTTTTAGACAAATGAGGAAACCAAGGCATAAAAATATGCCCAAGGTCAAACTTAACTAGGAAGTGGTGGAGCCAGGCTTTGAATCCAGACAATTTGACTTCAAGTTCATTCCCTGAACCCTCTAGACCTGTCTCATAAGGTTGTCTTTAGAGTTAAATAAGATAGTATATGTAAGAGGCTTAATGTATCTCCTGCTAGAATAAGTATTACTTAAATATTAGCTATTATATTTATAAAGCCTGGAATTCATTTCTTTCTCACCTTCCATCAGAAACTTTAATGGGAAACTTCTAAAAGCCATATTATATAAAGCTTAAAGGAAAGAAAAGGACTGTTTAGTAAAAGCTTATCCAACTGCCAACAATCTGATCAAATAACTCTTTATTGCAAATATCATTGATTTCAACATGTAGACAAGGTGACCCCCTTTTATACCAGAGCTGTAAGTCTAAGAAGTATGATTTATGTTTCTCCCTAGGTTTGCTCAAGCAATGCCTGCCCACATAGCATGCCATAATAATGTTCCACCCTCTCTGATTTGCATTATGACTCAGTGAATTAAAATCTTGATATGTAGGTCTTCTCTCCTTGGTTGTAAATGATGTTGAGTTAATCCATGCCTGATATTGAAAGAATTTTTTGATGCTATTTGAATGATAAATAGCATCTGGAAAAATTTATCTCAGGTCTCTTTCCCAGCTATTGTTTTTTAATCTTAAAAGGCAACAGCTTGTATGCTCTATAATAAGCTTTTCTGTTTGTTTCTAACCAAATCTTTTCTAAGAAAAGAGTTAATACTTCACAAGATTTTCAGGCTCCATATTAATCCATCCTAAATGACGATACTTTGCAAACTTAATTTGTTTAGACTGGTCAAAAAGTAATTTATCCTTCCTTGTTATACAGTATATTTCAAAATCTTAAATTACAAAGCAACTTTGTTAGAAGAATCCTGTTAAATTGTTAAATCTTATAATTTTTACAAGGGGCTTGCCTCATATTCCCTCATGATTACTTCTAGCTGTGGTGTGCAGGTAAATGTTTAACAACCGGCTCTCCAGGGGGAAAAGTCCTGATTTTAAGCATTTGCCAGTTTCTGTGATTGGCAATTTAATGCCTTCCCCTAGAGTAGTCTACCTCCTAATCCCTGGAACCTGAGAATATATTCAGTTATATATTCAAAGGAGAAAGAAGGTTACACATGAAATTGATGTTGCTGACCTTAAAATAGGGACATTATCCTGGATTATTCAGGGTCCAGTGTAATCAGAATAATCCTTAAAAGTGAAAGAGGGAGACTGAAGAGGAAGGTCAAAGGGAGGTGTGACTATAAAAGAATGGCCAAAGAAACGCACTGTTGCTGGCTTTAAAGATGGAGAAAGGAGGCCATGAGCCAAGGAATGTGGGAAGCCTCTAGAAGCTGGAAAATCTATAGATGTGGATTCTCTTAGAGCTTCCAGAAAGGAATTCAGCCCAATGAGACCTGTGACAGACTTCTGTATAACTGTAAGATAGAAATTTGTGTTGTTTTAAGCCACTAAATTCACGGTGATTTGTTACAGCAGCAATGGGAAAACTAATACATCCACTGCAGCAGAGTTTAAGGTACCATCTTGTTTTTATTGATCGAAGGTTGGAAAAAGATGAAAAGAATTAGCTCTTGAGAGCTGATGTGAACTGACTTCACATCACTGAGTAGACTCAAATAAGAAAAGTTTTGTTCATTTTCTCCTTATATTTCATAGTAGAATAATAAATGCAACAAAAAATGACTAATTGAAAACCTTATACTATCATTAAGCTATTCCCTAGTGTTTACTTTTCTTGTGTTTTCTTTGTTGTTGTTGTTGTTGTTGTTTCCTCTTAGGACCTAAGGCAGCTGGAAGGTAGGAAGTGGGAAGCAACTAGGGAGGGGAAAGAAAATGAGACGAGGTCATCATGTTGAGCAACTCCTGAGGGGGGACTACAGTACAAATGATGTCCCACTTAGTTGAACAACATTAAGTCCTCAACATAGTTTTAGATTTTTACACAAATATGAAAACTGCTGCTCTTTTATACAGTGTTTCTTTTAAATTGTTCACTAGAAACGAAGTCAAAAATCAGGATCATGTAGAAAAAAGAGAATGGGGTTTGAATCATGTAGAACTTGGTCTTAGTCACTGTCCAGCCAAAGAACCAAAAAGAAATTCAAGAGATCAAAAACACCATAACAGAAATGAAGAATGCCTTTGATGGGCTCTATGTAGACTGCACAGAGCTGAGGAAAAAAATCTCTGAGCTAGAGGATATGTCAGTAGAATCATTGGAAACTGGAAAGCAAAAAGAACAAAGACTGAAAAAAAACAACAGAATATCCAAGGACTGTGGGGGTAACTACACACATACATGTAATGGAAATAGAAAGAGAATATAGAAAGGAGCAGAAGAAATACTTGAATAGTAATGACTGAGAATTTGCCAAAATTGATGTCATAAACTATCTCACAGATTCACAAAGCTTGAGAACACTGAGCAGATAAATGCCAAAAAACTACCCCTAGGCATATCGTTTTCAAACAACAGAAAGTTAAAAATAAAAAAATCCTTAAAGAAGCCAGAGAAAAAACAATTACTTGTAGAGGAACACAGGTAAGAATTAACATTTGTCTTCCCCTTGGAAACCACGCAAGCAAAAAGAGAGTGGAGTGAAATATTTTAAATGTTTTGAGGAAAAAAAAGTACCACCCTAGAATTCTGTGCCCTGCAAAATTATCATTCAAAAGCAAAGGAGAAATAATGACTTTCTCAAACAAAAATTGATGGAATTTGTTGCCAGTAGATCCACCTTGCAAGAAATGTTAAAAAGAAGTTCTTTAAGATAAGAGAAATAATGTAGGTCAGAAACTCAGATTTACTTAAAGGAAAAGGAGAATGTGGAAGAAGGAATAAGTGAAAGTAAAATAAAAATTTTAATCTTTCTTCATAATTTAATAGATAACAGTTTGTTCAAAATAATAATAACAATGTAATGTATTTCATTATATGCTATGGATTCAATGCAGTCGCAATCTAAATCTTGGTTATTTTGTGGATATCAACAAACTGATTCTAAAGTTTTCAGACGCAAAAGACGCAAAAGAGTCAGAATAGTCAACGCAATATTGAAAGAGAAGAACAAGGTTGGAAAACTGACAGTACCCAGCTTCAAGGCTTACTATTGATAGAAAACCACAGTAATCAAGTGTGTTACTGGAAAAGAATAGACAAAAAGATTAATGAAATAGAATAGAGAATCCATAAAAAATGGTACAGCCACTTTGGGAAACAGCTTGATGGTTTCTTATATAACTAAACATACTGTTACTATAGGAGCCAGTAACTTCTCTCCTTAATATTTACCCAACCGCAAAAAAAAAAAAAAAAAAAAAAAAAAAAGAATATACCCAGAAGAATTGTAAATTTGTGCCTACAGAAAAGCTGTACATGGATATTTATAGCAGCTGTATTATTAATTGTCAAAACTTGGAAGAAACCAAGATGCCCTTCAGTAGGTGAATGGATAAATAAAGTGTGGTACATCCAACAACTGAATATTATTCAGCCCTAAAAAGATATGAGCTATCGAGCCACGAAAAGACATGGAGGAATCTTAAATACATATTACTTAGTGAAAGAAGCCAATCTAAAATACTCCATACTGTATGAGTCCAACTATATGACACTCTGGAAAAGGCAAAACTATGGAGACAGTAAAAAGTTCAGTAGTTGTCAGGGATTAGGGTAGGGGGTGGGGAAGGGTTAAGGAAGTGGAATACAGAGGATTTTTTTTTTTTTTTTTTGCGGTACGCGGGCCTCTCACTGTTGTGGCCTCTCCTGTTGCGGAGCACAGGCTCCGGACGCGCAGGCTCAGCGGCCATGGCTCGTGGGCCCAGCCACTTTGCGGCATGTTGGATCTTCCCGGACCGAGGCACAAACCCGTGTCCCCTGCATCGGCAGGTGGACTCTCAACCACTGCGCCACCAGGGAAGCCCCCAGAGGATTTTTAAGGCACTGAAAATACTCTGCTTGGTACCATAATGATGGATACATGTCATTACACAGTTGTCCACACCCACAGAATGAATACCAAACATGAACCATAATGTAAACTATGGACTTTGGATGATTGTGATGTGTCAGTTTAGGTTCATCAACTGTAACAAATGTACCATTTTGGTGGGGGATGTTGATAACGGGGGTGTGGGTTTATGCATGTTTGGGGGCAGGGGCTCCATGGGAAATCTCTGCATCTTCCCCTCAGTTTTTCTTTGAACCTAAATCTGCTCTAAAAAAGATAAAATCTAAATTAAAATGAAGAGAAGAAAAGAAAAGAAGGTTAAAAAATTCCAGACGGTGACTTTCAGCCAATCTGCAATTCTTTTCCCCTTTGCACCTCTCATGACACATGGCAATGGACTTTATATTTATGATGGCTACAAAAACTTGATGAGTAAATCTACTTCCCCATTCCACACATCTTGAGTGCTGCACTGAGGTTTTCTTTGTATCCATGAGAACAGAGTCTGTGTCTGTTTTGCTTATCATTGTATCTCCAAGGCCTGACAGTGTCTGCACTTAATAGACCTGCAAGTATTCGTTGATTGAATATATAGAACATAATGTGATTGCAGAGGCTTTTGATTTATAGACATTTTCTGAGTGATAGTGTAACTTAATTTGTGGATAGTAGCTGAATTTTGAATGAAAGTTTAGAAGTGAAAACTCAAGTGTTTGTAGGTTATTAAAATGAAAATAAAATGCAGTAAAATGTTTTTTATAAACACCCAAGCTTTCATATATGAAACAGCAATAAAAGAGCTATTGAAAAACCCTAATTACTGACAGTTTACCATGTAGACACCTTATATGATGTTTCTAGATGGAAGCTACTAATTTGAATTACTCTACAAAAATAATGTGTAGAGACATTTTTAGTTTATCATTATAATATGGTGATACTCCCCCTCTATTTTATGAGAATCCCACAGTGCCTAACAATCATGAATAAATTTATAGACTTGTTTTTCATATTGAAGCAAAATGACTATGAGCATGAAATGCCCATTTCTTTTAGTTTCCTTACTGCAGGCAAATGAAACAAAGGACATAATGGGTAGTGAGAATAAATTACTCCATGGAGAAATAAGCACTAGATGCCTATTATTAATTTTTAGGTGCATAAACAAGGAAACAAAATAGATCATATAACTGGTCAATATTGGTAAAAATATAATTTTAATTCTAGTTTTGAACTTGATTTTCAAATAAGTATAATTTTTGAGTTCAGCTAAATGTTGCCAGGAGAAGAAAATGAGTTTGGTATTTGCTGGCATATCAATTTGTAAACATGATCACAGATTACAAACAATTGCAAGAAATACAGTGCTATTTATATTTTAGATTGCAGTGAGAATTAGTTTGCTGGAAAGAAAACAAAGACATTTTAGCTAATATATACTGCTTCTTAAAAGCACAAGCCTAATATAATGCTGTGTTAGGAAAGAAATGCTTAGAAAGCAAAGAACATGGAGAAACATTGAATAATCAGATTGTTAGGGATAAAAGGTAAAACTTAAGGAATTAGGAGGATTAATTTTGCTCTTGCTTTCTGTAATGGATAGGGAGGGGAGAGAAGGGAGCTCTTGCTTAAATGTGCAAGGCTGTTTACATGGGTTATCTCACTTTTTATCCTCACATCAGTCCAACTGGGCTGGCATTTTTATACTCATTTCCATATAGAAAAAAATAAAGTTCAGGGAGGCTGGTTGAATAAGTGATTCAAAGTCACACTAAAAAAGCAGGCATTCGAATCTAGATCTACATAGCTCTAAAGTCCATTCTCTTTGTTTTGCATCATGCCTCTTCTGTGGCAAGACTTCTCTTTATTTTCAGCTATGCTTATCAGGAGGTGCCAATAATTTTGAGTCTTGACGCCACTGACAAAATGATCTGGCATTACAAGTCCACAACCTGGTGAGAATGGCTTAAATTTGCCTTAACTGTAGCTTGCTCTTTTCATTGCCTTTGGGTATGTTTATTCCAATGTTAACAGACGAAGAAACTGGCGTAGTGAAGTTAAGTAAGTTATGGTTACACAGAACACAAATTGCTGAAGTGGGATTTGAAACCAGGAATGGTAACTCCAGAGCACACACACTTAACCATTGTGTTAAAATGCCAGGGCTCATGGAGGAGGAGATATAATCCTTTCTCCCTATCACAGATTTCATTATCTCCTGGAGATTTATGCTGCTTGTGGGAAGGCAGCTGAGGATAAGGGGGTGAAGTGGGGAGGGGAGTGCAGAGAGAAGAGAACTCAAATGCAGTTCTTTGATTACTCACTCTGGTGGTTGCTTCATGGCTCATACCTGCTTTTGATACATGTTGTGGGAGGCAGGAAAACGAAAGGCATATTTGGATGGTGATAAATAGGGATATAAGCTGTAAAGTTTATAGCATGAGGTGTGCAAGCTGGCAGTCAGAGATAGGATTGAAATGTGTGTTGAAGACAGATCAAGAAAGGAAGAAAAGGTAAAGTTTGATTTTATATGGTAGTTGAAGAGGAGCATTTATGATGGACACAGAGGTTTGCTTTTGGGAGATTAATCTGGCATAGCTGTACATGGAGAATTTGAGAGAGGAGACATTGGAATCAGAAGGCCCAACTGAAAAGCTATTTAAAAAATAATTTACACTACATGTATTTATTAGGGAAATATTACTTGTTAAAACAGAAAAATCCCCCTGTCTTAGTCATCTCAGGCTGCCATAACAAAATACCGTAGACTGGGTGGCTTAAACAACAGAAATTTATTTTCTCACAGTTCTGGAGGCTGGAAGTCTGCAATTAAGGTGCCTACATGGGTTGGTTTCTGGTGTGAACACTTCCTAGTGTGTTGCCTTCTCTCTATGTTATCACATGGCCGAGGGAGAGACAGCAAACTCTCTGGTGTCTCTTTATGAGGCCACTGATGCCACCATGAGCCCCGCCCCCGTGACCTCATCTAACCCTAATTACCTCCCAAAGGCCCTATCTCAAATACTATCACATTGGAGTTCAGAGCTTCAGCATATACATTTTGGTGGAACATAAACATTCAGTCCATAATACCCCAAATGTTCATGGCTTAACACAATAGAATTTAGTGAAGTCCAACCTGTGTTCCTTGGCAGGAAGTTTTCAATATGGGTCATGTTCAAAGTTGCGATCGATCCCTGCATGATACATAGTAGTTTCTACATCAGGGAGTGATGTGTAGTTATTTCTAAGCTAGCTCTGAATATAGCTCCTCTTGATCTAAAGTCTTAAGAATTACAAGATGAACTCTCTGCATACTCAATATATAATATATAATCATATAGGATGTAGGATAACCCCAATAAGCATGCCCATTCAGAAAGAAGACGAATGGGAACACATAGCAGTCTCTGGTCCATTAAAATTCTGAAATCTCTCCATGTTATAAGGGTCCCCTACCCTAAGAATAGGGAATGTCCCTTAACTGGGTAATTCTACTTTCTGGAAGGTGTTGCTCAGTCCATTGTTCTCTGTGTCTCTCAGGTCTTCCCTTTTGAAGAGTATTCCTTTCCAATATTCCTCTTGGTCTCACCTAAAATGAACGTTGGAGAATATGCCCTCCCTACAGGCGGAGTAGCTTTTTTTCTACCCTGCTTTCTGTCTGAGGAAGGTTGGAGGCCAAGGGTTGTTCTAAAACTCAGAAAGTCTCAGATATTTCTAGTCTAGGCTCATGATTTTTTTGACAGAATAATGTTCTTGTAAACTTAATAGGCATTTAATCTGATTCCAGTTACTTTTGTATGCCTATCACACACCTGTAGTTCTTTTCTAGACATTCTTAGATTTTCTGTATATCTTTTCCTTCTTATCATCTGCTTCTTCTCTGTTACTCTCACTCTCATCTTATTACGATCTCTTGGTGTTTCACCTTAGTTGGAGTACCTTGGACTTATCAGACTTTGGTGGCAGAAGCATACCCTTAATTTTTTGCCTTGGGTCATTTTGACCAACTGGAAGCATATACTGGGTGTTAAATCAATTTATTCACAAACCTTAGCTTTCATCTTTGCTAGAGACTCAGTTTTAATTCTCTGCTTTATCTTTTACTATTTAGGTTTGAGGAGAGTTACCTCTGTCAACCCTATAAATCACTGAATTTGTACATTCTTTCTAAATCGTATATTTCTGCTTATTACCAACAAGTTCTTTCCGTGAGCTTCTCATTTTCTTGTGATACCTCATTGAATGTAGGCAACACCAACTAGAGCATGTTGCTAAACTTCTTTCTAACCTTTTCCTTTAGGATCACAAGTTCATCAGCTATATAATCTTCCATCTAAGTTATTTCAGGTGGCAGGTCTGTCAGATGTTTTGCCATGGCATAGTATTGGACAACCATATTTTCAGTCTTTGAAAAGAGTTTCCTCATTACCTGTCGCCTGAACCCAGTGCCACATATGTTAGGTTTTATTGTTATGGCAGCATCTTACTGGTAGGTACTAATTTCTTCATTTTTCAGGATAGGCCAGATTATGATATATAAACAAAACCTCCCAAATCTCAGTGGTTTACTAAACTGAATTTATTTTTCTTTCATGCTACATGCTTAGTGTGGGTTGGGTAACAGGTTCTGTTCTTAATAGTCACTAAGGAATCAAGGCTAGTGGAGGTTTCATGTAAACACTTTCTTCCAAAATCATAGGGTGACCAAGCCATTCTCATTTGTCTGGATCTTTCCCAGACTTAGCACTGAAAACTCTGCTTCTCATGAACCCGGTCAAGCCAGAGCAGTTTGTCTGGTATTGTTGTGATCTTGAATCTCAAAGTCTCGTGTCCCAGGAAATCCCTCAGTTCTGGGAAAATTGGGGTGGTTGGTCACCCAACACAATCATTACAGTAGTGGGAAGGAAATGTTATGCTTAAGGCATCCACCTAATAATGACACCTGCAACTTCTCCTTCCTCTCATTGGTTAGTGTTAAGTCAGTCGGATGACATTGCCTAAAATCAAGGTGGGCAAAGAAGAGCAACTGACCCTGTGTCTGTAAGGCAGAGTCAGAAATATTTAGTGAACAGCACAAAGAACTACCACACTAGTTCTGTGCCCAGGAAGAAGACAAAATGGATTGATAAGCATCTGGTCAGATCATAGCATATAAAAGAGATTGTGGTGGTTTAAGATATTAAAACATATGAAAAGTTGTACAAATAAAATCAGTTTAGAAATGATAAAAGCAGATGTTTAGCAGGAAACCCAGAAAATAAATCAGATCCAAAAGATAGCAGATCTGCTGCTGAACTATAAGTTTAGCAACAAGTACCTTCTTGGTTCAAGTTAGTATATATACATATGCATGTGGTGGTGAAAGGAATACATGTATAATTTTAAGGTCAGTTACTCTCTGAGAGTGAAATTTTGGAGAATATACAGGCAATGAATGCAAATCAGCCACCTGTAAAAATTGCTCTTTCTGAGCTCTGCAAATGTGAGAATGAACTAAGGATTTCCAAGGCTATCAGTTACTAGAGTATAAGTTAAGAATATTATTCAATCATTTATTTTTCTGTCAGTTTATTCAATATTTACTGAGGGACAAAAACTTTGATAGAGACTAAGGTTGTAGACATAAGATGCCCCTCTTCTTATTGGAAGAGATAGATGGACAGGTAAATATGTCAGTTATAGATTGTGATAAGTACAATGAGGGGAATAAACAGGATGACAAGATAGAGAACAAAAAGAGAGGGCAAAGAAGAGGTAGGAAGAATTTTGAATTAGCTCATAATGGAGTTTCTCTATGAGGAAATCATATAGCTGAAACCTAAAGGGTAGGAATGAGCTGCTAAGGGAAGAGCTGGAATAGCTTTACAGCCGCAAGTGTTAGCAAGTGCAAAGACACTGAGGCTTCAAAGAGGAACCAAATAAAGCCCACATGGCCAGAATGTAGCCATGGGAAAATTGGTACAAAAAGAGGGGGAAGAGGAGGCAAGAGCCAGGCCAGGGTAAGGCGTTTGGACTTTATTCTGATAATAGAAATATTTTTATTCAGTAAGCAATATGATCTGCTTTTTGTTTTACAAAGAAGAATCTGATTACCATTTGGAGGATGGATGGAAGAGGGCAAGAGCAAAGGCAAGGAGACTAGTTAGAAGACGCTTTTAACAATCTTGGTGAGACATAGTGGACTTTTGATTAGGGTGGTGGCAATGGGGGTGGAGAGAAGAGGATGGATTTTAGATATAATGTGGAACTAGCAGCAGTGGGACTTGATGATGGATGTAAGGGGGGAAGGAAAGAGAAGGATCAAGAATAACTCTTTAGTTTTTGGCTTGAGCAACCTAATGTGTGGATGTACCCTTTAGTGACCTATGAAAAACTTGGAAAGAAATAGTACCTGTGGAAAAATCAAGAATTCTGCTTGGACAGAGAGTTTGATTTACTTGTTGGACATCCAAGTGGGTGTATCAAGTAAGCACTTGGATATGTGTTTCTGGAGACCTGGAGAGATATATATTTATGAGACATCAACATATTGATGGTATTATAAGGTCAGGTAGTGGTTATGAAAAAATAGGGAGAATGTGCAGATACAGAAGAGTAGAAGTCCTGTGCCAATCTGGAAGTACTCCAGCATTTAGAGATTCTGTGGAGACAGAGGAACAGGAAAGGAGATTGAGAAGATGCAGCTCAGTGGGACATAGTGTAGTATAATGGACACCAATGGAGGAGACTGTTTGAAGAAGGAGTAGTGGTGGTGGTGAATTGTGCTATTGCTGCTGAAATGTTCAATAAGAGAAAAACAAAATAACCATCAAATTTGGCAACATGCAGACTGCAAGAGCAGTCTCTATGGAATAGGTTGAGGAATGAGTGTAAAATGAGGAAATGGAGACAGTGAGGGTAGATAAAATCTCCAGGCATAAACTAATCATATCAAATATACACAGCTGTAATATAATTAAATTGCAACTTAATATACTCCAGTAAATAAAAAAGTTACCAGTTCATAATTATATTACTTATCTCTGGGTAGAAATTAATTAACAGAAGGTGATAGTGAGTGTAGAACCTAGACAAGGGAGGCCAAAGTCCAGGAATCTACCAGTTAGTCCAACAGGCTCAGAGGGAGAGTGATGATGAACCTGGAGAGAACTGCTTTCATCACTATAGTGATGGCTTTGGTGAAGAGCAAAGACAATTCTTCATATTTCACTATTGTCTGATCACAAATTTCCCCAAGACTATTCATCTCTCTTCACTTTGATTTCTTGCCTCCCAAACAACCTTCTCACTAATAGTTCTGTGTTCCAAAGTAACTGATACCAGAGAGAAGGGAAAAAGAAACAGAGAGAAGTTTTGATGAAAGGCTGAATGGATGGAAGGATTCATTTTGGAGATCAGAGTTTTCTGTTTTTGTCTTTTCCTAAGAAGCAAGTAAAGATGATAGGATGCAATCAGACACAGCAAAATACGTAGTAACGGACCAAGTGTGGAGCTTGGACTGCCATAACAGGGTACCACAGAATGGATGGCTTAGACAACAGAAATATATTTTATCACACTTCTGGAGGTTGGAAATCCAAGATCAAGGTGCCGACAAATTCAGTTTCTGGTGATACCTCTTTTCCTGGCTTACAGACTGCCTTTTCCCTGTGTACTCACATGACCTTTCGTGTGTGTGTGTGTGTGCACGTGCACACAGAGAGAGATTTCTGATGTCTTTTCCCCTTCTTATAAGAACACCAGTCTTATCAGATTAGGGTCCCACCTTTATGACCTCATTTAACCTTCATTACCTAAAGGCCCTGTCTTCAAATACAGTCACTTTGGGAGTTTGGGCTTTAACATATGAATTTGAGGGGAAGACTATTCAGTTCATAACAGATGGTTTTGCTTTTCTCAGAAAAGGAGGATGCATTTCCTATTGGCTTTATGTAATAAAAATGGAAAGATTGTGTACCCATACTACAGTTTGATTTCATTCTAAAGCAAGACATAGCAGCCTGGGATTGGGAATTTGTATAAATGCCAGAGGTTAAACAGGATTGGGAATTGGATTAGTAGACATAAACAAGAATGTCTGAGAGAGTGGGGGTAGATGTGGGGAGGAAAAAATATTGTTAATGATGGCATCCTCAAAATGGCGGGCCATTGGATTTAAACTAATGCTTTCCTAACGTTTTTCATGTCATGGAAGGAAAATGACATACAAATGACAATTTTTGTGGCATTTGGAGGCATCTTTATAGGTCTTGGTGGAAAAAATTTTGTACTATCAGTTTTACCTTTTAGTAACGTAAACTTAATGAGAATAATGAATAGCACATACTACAGAAGATATTACTGTTGAATATGCCTGCAATTTTAAATAAAATCCTTTAAAATGTTTTAACGGAAAACTTCAATTTGTTTTCTGAGCATATTTTATATTGTTTTCTGAGCATATCACTTTTTTTTAACCAGTTATGGCAGTTGATCATAAAGTTAAACACACACTTAGCATATGACCAGTAATTTTGTTCCTAGGTGTCATGCAAGAGACATGAAAAGTTATGCCCACATAAAAACCTATGTGCAATGTTTATGACAACTTTATAATCACCAAAGATGGAAGCAATCCAAATGTCCATAAATTGGTGAATAGATAAACCAATTGTGGAACATCTATACAATGAAACACCACTCAGCAATAAAAAGGAACAAACTGTTGATACATGAAACATCATAGATAAATCTCACTATTTTGCAAAGTGAAAGAAGCCAGACTCAAAAGTCTACAGAGCATATCATTTTTAATATCAGGATTTCCCCCCTAGAATAACCATGAGCAATTACTGATCAAGACTTTTAAGTGATCATCCATTTAAATGCCTGATAGTCATTATTGATGGAACACATAAGTATATAATAAAAAATTAAAACAAAATTTTAGGACAAGATTTTATAGGAATTGAAATCAGTTCCAAAAATGATTTAAAAAAAGCTTTTTTCTTTTTTTTTTCATTGACAAATGTAATGTTGGACTTTTTCTAAGGTAGTGGAAAGAGATTTCAAATCCATTTAAGCTTTTCCAGACCAAGCATTTAAATACATATGCATTGTTAGAAGAATCATCATGTAACTAGCTTGGTGGCTGCTGAAAGGACAAATTTGGGGATGTAGTCTCCAGCTGTGCCTGCCCTGTGTTCTGCCTGACCTTCTCACCCCAACATTCTGGCGCATGGACTCTATTACTTGGTTGCCTGGAACACAAACTCCTTCAACAGCTTCCTGGTTCACTTGTGGGGAATGGGCAGTGACTGAGTGCTGAAGCAGATTTTGAGGATGTCCAAGTAATACAACAAACGCATCCTTGTCCACGCTCATCACTGTATGACAAAATGGGAGGCGCAAAGGGTTACTCATCATTTTTCGTGGGCAACACTTGGGTTGCTCCCTGAGGAGCCCCAGAGGAGGCTGCTATCTGCCAGAGGTTACCAAGTGGGGCTGAAGTCGATCCAGGCCCCACCGTGCCTCCCCAAGGTTAAAGAGAGCATCATTTCAGGGAACTCTGTTTAAGTTTTGTAAAGAGGTGACTCAAATCAGAAGAGGGATGGTGGTTTCAAGAAACTAGGAGAAGTTATAATAAGGAAAAAGAGCAGAATCTTTTACGCAGAGCTTAAATTCTGAAAACGCTATCCATTTTCTTTTTTTCCCCATTTTGTCTATTATATAAAAACACAACATGCCATATTTATTTAGAGCAGTAGATTATCCAACTCTATCCTTTTTGAATACTAGCACCAAGAAATATTTTGTAGGAAAACATAACTCTGTTCGAACAAGGAATAAAACCAAATTTGCTTACTTTTCTTAACAACCTATTATAGATAAGTCATCTGTGAATTTGTGTAAATCTTGAATATACTATAATACTCTTCTAGTATTTTTAAACAGCTTTATTGAGATATGATTCACATACCATATAATTCACCCCTGTAAAGTGTACAATTTCATGATTTTTCATATGCTCACAGATATTTGCAACTATCACCACATTCAATTTTAGAACATTTTCTTCACCTCAAAAAGAAACTCTGTAACCTTTAGCTATTACCATCCTACTCCCACATAACTTTCTTAGCCCTAAGCAACCACTGATCTACCTTCTACATCTATAGATTGCCTATTCTGGTTTTTTGTATGAACGGAATCATTTGATATGGAGACTTTTGTGACTGACTTCTTTCACTTAACAATGTTTTTTAAGATTCATCTAACCTGTACTATATATCAGTACTTCATTTATTTTTATGGCCAAGTAATATTCCATTGTATGAATATACCATACTTTGTTTCTCCATTTGTCCAGTGATTGATATTTGGGTTTTTCCCCCCATATTTTGGCTATTATGAATAATGCTGCTATAAATATTCTTATACAAGTTTTTGCATGGGCATATATTTTCATGTCTCTTGAGTGTATATCTAGAAGTGGAATTGCTGGGTCATGTGGTAACTCTATATTTAATTGTTTGAGGAACTACCAGAATGTTTTCCAAAGTGGCTGCATCATTTTATACTCTCATCAAAAGTATATGAGTGCTCTGATTTCCCTACATCCTCATCAGCTCCTGTTATTATCTGACCCATTAATTTTAGCCATCATAGTGGATGTGAAGTGGGATCTCATTGTGGTTTTGATTTGCTCCTTCCTGTTGACTAATGATATTTAGAGTCTTTTCATGTGCTTAATGGCTACTTGTATATCTTCCTTAGAGAAAGGCCCATTTAAAAAATTCTTTGCCCACTCTCCAGAAAGTGGGCATAGAGGGAACCTACCTCAACATAATAAAGGCCAATATGACAAACCCACAGGCAACATCATTCTCAATGGTGAAAAAATGAAACCATTTCCTCTAAGATCAGGAGCAAGACAAGGTTGCCCACTCTCACTGCTATTATTCAATATAGTTTTGGAAGTTTTAGCCACAGCAATCAGAGAAGAAAAAGAAATAAAAGGAATCCAAATCAGAAAAGAAGAAGTAAAGCTGTCACTGTTTGCAGATGTCATGATACTATACATAGAGAATCCTGAAGGTGCTACCAGAAAACTACTAGAGCTATTCAATGCATTTGGTAAAGTAGCAGGATACAAAATTAATACACAGAAATCTCTTGCATTCCTATACATTAATGACAAAAAATTTGAAAGAGAAATTAAGGAAACAATCCCATTTATCATTTAAATAAAAGGAATAAAATACCTAGGAATATACCTTCCTAAGGGGACAAAAGACCTGTATGCAGAAAACTATAAGACACTGATGAAAGAAATTAAAGACTATACAAACAGATGGAGATATATACCATGTTCTTGGATTGTAAGAATCAACATTGTGAAAATGACTGTACTACCCAAAGCAATCTACAGATTCAGTACAATCCCTATCAAGCTACCAATGACATTTTTCACAGAATTAGAACAAAAAAATTTACAATTTGTATGGACTCACAAAGACCCCAAATAGCCAAAGCAATCTTGAGAACGAAAAATGGAGCTGGAGGAATCAGGCTCCCTGACTTCAGACTGTACTACAAAGCTACAGTAATCAAGACAGTATGGTACTGGCACAAAAACAGAAATATAGATCAATGGAACAGGATAGAAAGCCCAGAGATGAGCCCATGCACATAACGTCACCTTATCTTTGACAAAGGAGGCAAGAATATACAATGGAGAAAAGACAGCCTCTTCAATAAGTGGAGCTGGAAAAACTGGGCAGGTACATGTAAGAGTATGAAATTAGAACACTCCCTAATGCCATACACAAAAATAAACTCAAAGTGGATTAAAGACCTAAATGTAAGGCCAGACACTATCAAACTCTTAGAGGAAAACATAGGCAGAACACTCTGTGACATAAATCACAGCAAGATCCTTTTTGACCCACCTCCTACAGAAATGGAAATAAAAACAAACAAATGGGACTTAATGGATACCATAAACAAGACCAAAACACATCCCTCAGAATGGGAGAAAACATTTACAAATGAAGCAACTGACAAAGGTTTAATCCCCCAAATATACAAGCAGCTCATGCAGCTCAATATCAAAAAAAACCCAAACAACCCAATCCAAAAATGGGCAGAAGACCTAAACAGACATTCTCCAAAGAAGATATACAGATTGCCGACAAGCACATGAAAGGATGCTCAACATCATTAATCATTAGAGAAATGCAAATCAAAACTACAATGAGGTATCACCTCACACCAGTCAGAATGGCCATCATCAAAAAATCTACAAACAGTAAATGCTGGAGAGAGTGTGGAGAAAAGGGAACCCTCTTGCACTGTTGGTGGGAATGTAAATTGATACAGCTACTATGGACAACAGTATGGTGGTTCCTTAAAAAACTAAAAATAGAACTACCATATGACCCAGCAACCCCACTACTGGGCATATACCCTGAGAAAACCATAATTCAGAAAGA
The DNA here is from genome assembly GCF_026419965.1 of Kogia breviceps. Classification (NCBI taxonomy): domain Eukaryota; kingdom Metazoa; phylum Chordata; class Mammalia; order Artiodactyla; family Physeteridae; genus Kogia; species Kogia breviceps. The sequence goes on along the minus strand of NC_081318.1, from coordinate 64,364,351 downwards.
GGCATGTACCAAAATGTTCATTGCAGCTCTATTTACAATAGCCAGGACAAGGAAGCAACCTAAGTGTGCATCGACAGATGAATGGATAAAGAAGATGTGGCACATATATACAATGAAATGTTACTCAGCCATAAAAAGGAACGAAACTGAATTATTTGTAGTGAAGTGAATGGACCTAGAATCTGTCATACAGAGAGAAATAAGTCAGAAAGAGAAAAACACCTTATGCTAACACATATATATGGAATCTAAGAAAAACATTGTTCTGAAGAACCTAGGGGCCGGACGGGAATAAAGACGCAGACGTAGAGAATGGACTTGAGGACATGGTGGGGGGAAGGGTAAGCTGGGATGAAGTGAGAGAGTGGCATGGATATATATACACTATCAAATGTAAAATAGATAGCTAGTGGGAAGCAGCCACATAGCATAGGGAGATCAGCTCCATGCTTTGTTACCACCTAGAGGGATGGGATAGAGAGGGTGGGAGGGAGATGCAAGAGGGAGGGGATATGCGGATATTTGTTTATGTATAGCTGATTCACTTTGTTCTAAAGCAGAAACTAACACAACATTGTAAAGCAATTATACTCCAATAAAGATGTTTAAAAAAAAGAGAGAGGGAGACATGTACCACAATGTTCATTGCAGCACTGTTTACAATAGGCAGGACATGGAAGCAACCTAAGTGTCCATCGAAAGATAAATGGATAAAGAAGATGTGGCACATATATACAATGGAATATTACTTGGCCATAAAAAGTAATGAAATTGAGTTATTTGTAGAGTAACATTGACATATATACACTACTAAATGTCAAATAGATAGCTAGTGGGAAGCTGCTGCATAGCACAGGGAGATCAGCTCAGTATTCTGTGACCACCTAGAGGAGTGGGATGGGGGGATAGGGAGAGTGAGAGGGAGGTGCAAGAGGGAGGGGATATGGGGATATATGTTTAAGAATAGCTGATTCACTTTGTTATACAGCAGAAACGAACACAATATTTTTTTTTTTTTTTTGCGGTATGCGGGCCTCTCACTGTTGTGGCCTCTCCCGTTGCAGAGCACAGGCTCCGGACGCACAGGCTCAGCGGCCATGGCTCACGGGCCTAGTTGCTCCGCGGCATGTGGGATCTTCCCGGACCAGGGCACGAACCCGTGCCTCCTGCATCGGCAGGCGGACTCTCAACCACTGCGCCACCAGGGAAGCCCCAACACAATATTTTAAAGCAATTATACTCCAATAAAGATGTTAAAAAAATTCTTTGCCCACCCTAAAAATTGGGTTATTTGTCTTTTTAAAAATGAGTTGTAAGAATTCTTTATATAACCTAGATGTAAGTTCCTTATCAGATATATGATTTACAAGTATTTTCTCTCATTGTGTGTGTTCTTCTTACTTTTTTGATGGTGTCTCTTTGAAGCACAGACATTTTAAATTTTAATGAAGTCAAATTTATCTATTTTTTCTTTTGTTGCTCATGATTTTAGCGTCATATCTAAGAATTCTTTGCCAAATCCTATGTTTTCTATGAGTTTTATAGTTTAAGCTTTTACATTTAGGTCTTTGATCCATTTTGAATTAAGTTTGGTATCTGTCATTAGGTGAGGATGTTTTGATCACCTCCTATTTACCCAGTTGGTGAGGGAGGTATCACCTATCATAGATAGTATGAGATGGCTGAACACATGATATCCAAAACTAGACAGATGAAATCAAATAGGTGTTTATTAATCAATCATACTTGCAGCCCCAGGGAGGGATACAGCATATCATACAGGGTCACATGGGGGTTGCGCTTTAGAATAGTAGGAATAAATAGAGGCTGTGGAAATCAGACTTCATAGTATCCAGAGGATGAGGTGATCCCTGGTTCCCATGGGAGGTCATTGGCTTGTTTGTGATTGGCTTGTTTGAATTTCAAGGTCTGGCAGAGAGATAAAACCCATTAGACTGAGGACTGAGTGGGTTGCAGCTGGTGCAGCTGACAGAGGAACTAGTCAGATGGGAAGCCTTTCCTGCTGGGTGGGGGGCATATCTCACAAGAGCAAGGAATCTCATGCTTAGGACTTTGAGGCCCTGTGAGGCTCAAAGAAGTCAATGCAGCACAGGAAATGTTAGACTTATAATACAAAGAAAACAACTTCAGTTTTTTGTATGTAACCATCCGGTTGTTACCAACGAGCACTGTTTGTTGAAAAGATTATTCCTTTCCCATTGAATGGTGTTGGCACCCTTGTCAAAAATCGGTTGACCCATAGATGTATATGTTTAATTCTCAATTTTCAATTCTATCCCATTGATCTGTAAGTCTATTTTTTCCTGGTACCACACTGTCTTGATTTCCATTGCTTTGTATTACGTTTGGAAATTGGGAAGTGTGAGTCTTTCTACTTTTTCTTCTTTTCCAGAATTGTTTTAGCTAAGTAGGTAATATGTTTTGGAGATTATATTGGAATCGTAAAAGTGGGCTGAGATCCATGTAAAAGAAGAACATAGCTATTATAGACTAAGGATGGGTTTGCTTCTATCCTATAAATCTTCCTCTTCAAAAGAGTGACAGCTGTAAAAAGGAAGTACATAGAATGATAGAGAAAAATCCTTCTGTTAGACAGAATTAGCCCTGGGTGATGAGGTGCTGATGACGCAGGAGATGTCCAAACAATACAGCCATGTAAATGGAATTAATTTTCCATGTAAATTGAATTAATTGTAATAGGTAAGAGAGTGATTAGTTCTAGTCACTAAGTGTTTCCAGATACAGTTTGGATTGCACTTTCCTGTACCTGGCGGTGACTTGCACTGAATAATGAAATGTGAACAGAAGTGATCCAAGTCATTTCTAGGTAGAAGCTGTAAAAGCCTGTGCCCCTGTGTGATGACAACCCCAGCTGACACCCTTACCCCCACCCCTGGCCCACCAGCTGATCTGCAATAGACTATATGGGAGTATTTTTGTTATTGCTGGACAACTTATCCTGTCCTGACTGTACAAAAGCCATTGGTTTGGCAGTTCATGGAAACTTTTTTTGAAAATCTGAATATATAAAGTAGGTTGATCTAATCTTTACCACAAGCTTAACTGCTCCTCCAAAAAGGGCTAACCTCTAGTAGATAATTAAGGCACAGTTGAAATAACATTGCATTGAACCTGTGGGCTGTAGCTGCTGAGGTATCTACCTACCATCATCACATCATCAATCAGTGTAAGCTTTTCTGCTATTAGCTGAGTTTGGCATAAGCCAGAAGACTTGAAACTCAAGACTAGGTCTGAGAATTGGAGATGCTTTGCTTCTTCCAACTTTAGAGTTAAATGAATTAGGAGCAACTGGTTCTAGTTTTACAAAACCAGATTTAATATGAGACTTGTTAACCATGGCAACTGAAAAAGAGAAAAGAGCAGCCCATATAACGCTTTTTTAAAAACATTTTAATGAGATTTGAATACAAATATATACATATCATATAATTAAGTTACATTGTTAACTTCTTTAGCATTTTATTAAAATGTTTATATCAGATACTTCATATAGAACAAAAATTCCACCAGACTTACTATGTAAATTAGCCCCCAAACAATTTGTTATCTTTAGCTATAAACAGATATGACAAATTCAAGCTGATTTGGGAAGTTATTTAATCAGTTAGAGACAAAATGTGTGCAAATGAAAATGAAATGTCATATCTTACAAATCAGTTTCGAGCTGAAATAATATAGTTTCTACATACAATTTGAGCATCCCATAAATATTAACAATGCAAAGTCAAAGCTACATCTTTACCTTTATATCACACTTTGATATTTTTCAAGGATATGCTAATGTGAGTTACAGAAAATGAGACTCCATGTATAAAATTTACCAGAATGAAACTTAGAAGGAAAAAAATACAAGTTATATATTTTCCTTCAATTAGGTTAATTGCATATTTATATCTAACATAACAAAAAATAAAAGCTAATATTTATATGTTCCTCACCATGTGCTGACTTTGTGCTAAGTGTTTTATGTATTTTTTTATCTTTACAATTAGCCTATAAGGTAGACACTGTCATTATCATACCAGTTTTATAATAAAGAAACAGACACTTAGAAAGGTTAAATAACCTGCCCGTGATTATACTGCTAATAAGTGGTGAAGCTGGAATGAATCCTTGTCTTTCTGACTGTAAGACTCATGTTCTTATGTTATAAGACTTATGCTATAATACTCCTGCTGCCTCCCATAATATTTTCATATTAATTTAACTAAATTCTGGAGAGGTCTATGACTAATAAAGAAAATACAAATAAAGTAAAAACATTTCAGATTAATACTGCTTTTTCAAATGGAAATGTTATATGGCTTTTTCCAGTGTACATTTAAAAATCTCAATAGATGATTGAACAAGATGTCTTTACTTAAATTTTCTCTAAGAATGTTGAAAAGTTTGATAAGATTTGTAGAAGAGAAAACAATTAACTGTCCATTCAAGCCCAGAAACTTTTTTTTGTTTTTTAAAATCTGGCTTGAAAAAAAGGTAACTTGAATTGATTAGAAGCAGACTTCAGACTGTTTCTTTTTTAATATTAATTTATTAGTTCTTTATTTTATGGAAGTATAGTTGATTTACAATATTATATTAGTTTCAGGTGTACAACATAGTGATTCAATATTTTTGTAGGTTATACTCCATTTAAATTTATTATAAAATATTGGCTATATTCCCTGTGCTGTACAATATATCCTTGTAGCTTATTTTATTTTTTTTTTTTTTTTTTGCGGTATGCGGGCCTCTCACTGTTGTGGCCTCTCCCGTTGCGGAGCACAGGCTCCGGACGCACAGGCTCAGCGGCCATGGCTCACGGGCTTAGTTGCTCCGCGGCATGTGGGATCTTCCCGGACCAGGGTACGAACCCGCGTCTCCTGCATCGGCAGGCGGATTCTCAACCACTGCGCCACCAGGGAAGCCCCTTGTAGTTTATTTTTATACATACTAGTTTGTACCTCTTTATCCCCTGGCCGTATCTTGTCCATGCCCCCTTTCCTCTCCCACTGATGTCCACTAGTTTGATCTCTATATCTGTGAGTCAGTAGCATACTGTTTCTTTGTTCTGGAAAAAAACCTGCTGTGGGCCATTTTTTTACACAAAACTACCAAGGAAATTTGAGGAGTTTGGGAATCTCTGGCTCTAAGGGGCTAAACTGTCCTTATAGTGAATCAATGTTTGTCTAGGAGTAGGCATATCTGCATTTCTGCAGAAAGTGTTTCCTTTCGAGAAGAGATTCTTTTTCTATGTATGTCATTAAGCACAGCTGTGCCTGCTAACTGGCTTGCTGAGATTGTGTACTTGCTTTAGCCCCAGCTCACAGGCAATTTGCACCTGAGGAGAGGAAAAGTCAATTCATTGGACAAATACCTATAGAACATCATCTGTGGATCAGACACTGTGGAAGGTGCTAGAATACAGAAGGAAAAGTAATACAAAAATCCATATCGTCTATATTCTGGTAGAAGAAGGAAGATAACAACAATAAGTAAAAATGTATTGTATATCAGATGTTGATAAGTGCTCTGGAGAAAAATAAAGTGGAGCGGGGAGTTGGGGAATGTGTTGAACGGATTCACAATGTTGTTTATATATTTATTTAGAAATTACTTTAAACTTACAGAAAAAAACAAAAATATTACAAGAAACTACTGTTTTTGCAAACCATTTCAGAGTAAGTGGCTATCACTCCTGACTACTTTACTACAAAGACGTTCTGCTATACAACTGTAATACAGCCATCACAATCAGGATATTAGCACTGATCCTTTACTGCCATCTCATCCCGTTTCATCAGTTGTCCCAGTAATGTTCTTTATACAATAGGACCCTATCCAGGATCACATATTACATTTAGTTGTCATGTCTTTTTAATATCCTTCAATCAAAAACAGTTTTTCATCAGTGGGGGAATCCTTTCACAATATATATGTATATCAAATCATCACATTGCACACGTTATATATCTTACAATTTTATTTGTCAATTATACTTCAGTAAAGCTGGGGAAAAAAAAACTAGTTTTTCAGTGTTTCTTTGACTTTCAATCTTGACACTTGTGAAGATTACTGGCCAAACATTTTGTAGAATGTCCCTGTATATGGGTATATCTGATGGTTCCTCATGGTTAGATGCCAATTATACATGTAAGAAGGCCACATAAGTAAAGTTGTGTTCTTATTTTATCCTGTCAAGTGATAGGTGATTTCAATTTGTCTCATAATTGGTAATGTTAACTTTGATCACTTCATTAAGAAGACATCTGTGAGGCAATCTCCACTGTAAAGTTACTCTTTTTCCTTTTGTAATTAAGAAAGCATTTTATGGGGAGGTATTTTGAGAGTATGTAAATATCCCCATTTTGCACCAATTTTCATCCAATAGATTTAGCATCTGTTGATATTTCTTGGTTGATTATTAGATGGTCCATGATTTTCATTAGATTTATTGGTTATTCTATTGATACTATAGAGAAAATATTTTTCTTCTCTGCATTTATTTATTATTTAAAAACTTTATATCAGGATGAATTCATGAATTTTGTTTAATTTAGCAAGTTATAATTTTTAGCATTATTATTAAATTTCTTGCTCAAATTTTTCCAGATTTGGCCAGTGGGGGGCCCTTTCAAGCTGGCACCTGTGTCATATTGACAAAACCCCTTCTTTGAGAACTTCCTTTCTCTCTAGCATATAAGATGCTTCAGGCTTATCTTGTAATTTCTCTGCCCAGCTCTATAATCAGCAACTTTCAAAGATCCCTGGACCCCATAATTGGATAATGACACTGAATATTTGGAAACTAAGATCTGAGTGCTAGGTGTGCTTGTGGCTAGTAAGGTATTACTGCTCCCAGATCTTTTTAGTGGACAGAGCTGGGGTTATATGTATGATTATACACATGTATACATAATACTTATACACACATATTTACATACACATTTATTTCTATATCTGTATGTACTGAAAGCATGAGTTAACATTAGCCTCCAGCTCCAATTCAATACCACAGTTCATTTTAGTTTTATCCCTTTCCATATTTGTAACCCCCTTCTCCCCCTGGGAGAAACTTGGCTGCTTTACCTTTAACATATTTATGTGTTAGATCAATCCTCTCTGAGTAGAACCAATCTCCAGATGCTGCTACCAACCTCCTTCCTCATGGCTGAACTCTTCACTCTTCACCCATCTTTTCCTTTTAAGACTTTTACATCTGACTTCAAGCTTCTTCTGCCAGTGGCCCCTGCACTGATGACCTCCTCACCTCATGGATTCCTACATAATGCACTGGTTTGCTGCCCCTTAACCCCACTCTGCATGAATGTTTACCTTTCTGGGCTTTGGAGTAAATTATTAGGAAGGCAGGAAGAATACAAGGTTGCCATTTTCAATAGAGTGGTCAGGAAACACCTTACTAAGAAGGTCAGATTTGAGGGAAGGTCTGAAGTTGGTGAGGGAGTGGGTCCTGTGGGTTTTTGGACAAGAGTTTTCCAGGCAGAAATAGTAACACGTGCAAAGGCCCTGAGGCACAAAGGTGCCCTGTGAGTTCAAGGCAAGGAGGCCACCATCACTGGAGCACAGTGAGCAAAGGAGAAAGTAGTAGATCAGGTCAGAGAAGTATCAGGGGGCCAGACTCTGTAGGGCTTTGTAGACCATTGTACAGCCTTGGCTTTTCTCTAAGTGAGCTGGAGTACCATAGGAGGATTTTGAGCAATGGAGTGATGTAATTTGACTTGGGCGTTAAAAGATGACATTGGTTCCTATGTTGGGAATAGACTGTGTGTATGTGTGTGGTGATGAGGGGTGGAGTGAGAGGGAAGTTGAAAGCAAGGAGAATAGCTAAAATACTCCTAGAATGATCAGAAGAGAAGTTAGCTATGGAGGTAGAGATAAGTGGCCAGATTCTGGATACATTTTGAAGGCAGAGCTGATGGGATTTGCGATGGGTTAGATATAGAGCTTAGTATGAAGATATATAGATAACAAATACTTAAGTACTGAAACGTAAGCTTAAGGAAGTCAGGGATTTTTTTTTTTTGTCAATTTTGCTCACTGTTGTATCCCCAATTCCTAGAACAATACCTGGCATGTATCAAATATTTAACAAGTAGTTGTTGAATAGTTGAATGAAAAAAGTAAAAAATAGAGAGGAATCTGAGTTTTTGTACTTTTGGGGGAATTTACATCTTTTCCTTTAATGGCGGGTGTAGAAATTACCACTGAAAAATATTAGGAAACCTATATTTAGCCAACTGATAAAATGTGAGGTGAGTACAATGAAAAGGCCAAGAAGGTTCAAGAAGGCCAACAAAAATATACTTTTAAATATTTACTGTTACCCAAACAAGGAATACTGAAAGGTTATGACTATGTTCAGTGCTTCTTCATTTCAGGGCATTGGTACTCACTTGCTCTGCTTATGTGAATTCTTGTGCATATGTGTGAGTGGTAAGAAATTTACCACCTACAAGGAGGAAGATCCAAAATTTGAGTAGGATTTTGCTTAAAAGAATTAAATACGAGCAAATGTGATTATTTTTATTATAACAGGGTCTCCCTTTTCTTGAACGAGAGAAAGAAGCAGATTTGCAGCAAGTATGCTGGAAAATGTACACGGCCTGCAGTCTACCTTATTTATCCCACAACCATAGTGTTAATTGGTACAAAGTTTCTAGAAGGATATTGATAGTATATATATTGGAAATCTTAAACATATTTGTGATAGTTGACACCATGATTCCCACTCCGTATCCCCCTTAGGGTTGTTTATGTACATGGATTGGCCTACTTCACCAGGCTGGTTACACAAAATGTCACATTTAGTTTAAAAAATTTACGTAAGTCACATAAATTTCTCACACCTCTGCATGCTCAAAGCAGTAGAACATCTGGTCATTCACTTTTGAAGTTGCTCCCATATAAATTGTTGAAAAATTTAGTAGGTTTAATTGGCCAAAAGGGATTGTCTTTCCCAGGGATTCTCTAGGCAGAAAGACAACAAAAGAATGTGACTAACCCTCTGGTTTATCTTGCCACTGTAACATTTTATTCCACCCACACTAATACTATCCACGTCCTTGGCTATGATAATGGCATTATCACTATGATAACTGGCACAGGCCACAGTAGTTCCGTTCGGAGATCTTACTCTCTTACTTAGTCTTACAGTCAGGCAAGAGTTACCCACTATTTAGTGCCCACAGATGCAGCTTTTATATAATTAAATTATTAAAATATAAATTATTATAATTTATATATTATAAAATGTTACACACGCTTATAGATAATACAAAAACTAACAACCAAGTAACATTTCAGACCATTTCTTTTCTTTCTATATTATTGAGATCTTACTGTAATTCTTCTTTATTTAATGTTCATCTATTGCACCTTAATATTATATTATTTTTCTAAACTTTTGGAGTTTTTTAAAACATAATTTTTAATAGTCACAAAATATACCATTGTAATTACATGTTACCAAAATTTATTCAAATAAACCCTGATTGTTGGACCTTTAGGTCATTTTTGTCACTTTTTCCTTTTGATCTGTTCCTATGCTGGGATTTCAGTTGAGCAGGTGAAGGGAGTAAAGAATTGGACTCTTGAAAAGAACGATTGATGGGCGTCAGAGTTGGGCAAATGAATTGAGGTGTAAAAGAATCTGTTGCATGTATAGACATCATCATTAGCCCCATTATAGCCCTAACTTTAAAATCATGTTCTGATTCAGGCCTGGAGGTGGAGGAGTCACAGAATAGTGGCACCAATTACATGTCACAATTTTTTTTTCAGGTTGTATTTACATGATGCTGAAACAACCTATTGAGTAATGAAGTTCAACAAAAATATGACATTCTTGTTTCAAATCCTGCCATGCTAGTAATGGCTACTAGAGGGCAGCAGAAGCCAGGAACTGGCAGGAAAAGCAATAACATGAATAGGCTGAAGAGGCCCAGGCCTCTGGTTCTCTCTGGGGAACCATCTGTTCAGGATTGAGACAGAAGATTGGGTTCAAGGAGCCTGCAATAAGGTCTTTTCAGGTACTTGAGAAGGCAACAAAATAAAGGAATAACAAGAATGTTAAAAGGGTTAGGTACTTAACAGACACTTACCTTAAACCTTCTGGAGGATTGAAACAAACAAATGGAGATTAGCAAGAATCACCAAGTTTAAGCCAAAAGCCATGGGTTACCAGGTTATTCACTCGATGGAGAGGGTAGAGTTAAAGCTGTGGTAAGATTTGAAGTGAGTGTATCAGGAAAGCAAGATGTCTGTACAGAACTGGTGATGTCAGAGGGCTATGACAACATGACATCATCTGAGCAGACCCTCCGTAGAAGAGCCCACATGAGAGGACAGCAAGTGAGCAAATGTTAAGGCATAAGAACCTTGGGAGGTTTGGAAGCTATAGAAAGAGGTATCATTTTAGTAAAACGGTTTCTAACTTATGGTAGTAGAAAGAACATTGGGCAGGAGTCCTGAGAGCTGGATTTAAAGTGTATCCACTAACTAGTTATATGACTGTGAACAAGTGTTTTACATTTCTTGGGCTTCTGGTTTATCATGGACAAATTGGGGTGTTGGACTGGATGAATTCTAAGATACCTAAGATATCTGAAATTCTAGGAGCACATTGATTGGTGATTAGTCATCAAAACTATCACCCAGTTACACAGTGTAGGTAGAGTGAGATAACAGTCCAGCATCCATCTTTCCTTAGTCTCTACAAACTGTCTTCATGTAGCTAGCCAGAGAGTGTTACAATCCCACCATTTCTTATTTGTACTTCTGCGAATAACAGAAGCCAGACTCCTTGATGTTTCATACTGTGTACTCACGTAAGAGGAAGAGGGAACAAGGTTTCCCAGAATTTGATGAGCCTGTTTTAAATACACTGGTGTGTGCCTTTGGGAAATTCTTAAAAAAAAAAAAAAAAAAAAACAGAAAAAACAAAAAAACTAAAAGAATGCACAAAAACTCGCTCTTGCAGTTCAAACTCTTTAGTTGTTGACACTTTGAGTTAGAGTTAGGATGACTTTAAAGGATCTTCAGGATATTTTAGATTTTTCTAATCAGAGCTTATATTTTTGAATTCTAAAGTACTAGATAATGATAAACACATTGTCAAAATGTTCATTTCCTTAACTATCACTGTAGGATTAAAAACAATTTTTTATTTTCAAATTTCTTTTAAATTTATTTGTAACCTTATTTTAAAGTGGAAGTTATTGCTGCTTGAACTTTATAAGTTTATGAAAGAGTTTAATAGGTAGATAAGTCTGAGGAAGCTGTTTTATAGTTATTACACTACAAACATTTTTTGAAAACCACCTCTTGTGAGTGGATATGGAAGAATGTAGAATATAGACATTTAAAAATTGCAAACAACTTTAAATCTGCTTTAAATAAAATCTGATCTGCTTTTTCATCTAATTTATACAAAGAATTCAAAAATCTTATTAAAAATGATGCATAGTTATATTGATTTTTAAAGCAGGAAGATATCATAGGCTTGTCTGGTACAAGTGGTTCTCGACCTTTTTACTGCCAAAGGCTCCTTTAATTAAATTTTCTCCAGTGATTCAACATTTTGAAATATTTTGTCTATTTTTCCTCACCAAAAGCACTCCTTAAATGATAATTAGGTTTTTCATTTTTAATTAATTTGAACACATACAACTGCTGATCTCTTTAGTGTGAGTTCAGTAATGACACCATCCTGAGATGATGAATTTCTACCATGTAAAAAAATTTTAGTATTTAGTGCAGACTTACTGTGAGAAGATACACTAATTCTATTATAGTTTTGAGATTTTGAAAATAGGTCCAGGACTCTAGTGGACCCTGGGGAACTATTTCTTTTCCCTACCTCTCTCAGTTTACAGATAAGTTACTCAATCAGTTGTTTAGAGTTATGCTGATACAAGTGCAGTGCTCTATCTACAATACTGGGTGTTCCCTCTTCTTTAGGAGTTTATGGTAATGAATGCAGTAAAGTTTATACTTCTCACAAAAGAGTGAATCTAGAAACTTGAGTTCGTTGATTTTTTTCTCTGTTTTTTGTTTTTTCTTAGATGACACTTAAACTGAACGAATCTAAGTTTAGGGGGCATCTCAGGTAGCAGATTTAAGGAACTAAATTCTGGATATTTCCTGGAATATAAGTTCCAAGATATTGTCCTTTACTGTTGTTTTCTTTTTGGAATCCTTCAAGAATAAGAGTTGAGAGATTATTTTGTTTTAGCAGCCTGTTGATGTGATTGTCATTTCATTACTTAAAATTTATTAGATACTAACTTTGCAAAATAGAAAATCTTTAAATTCTGACTCCATAGAAGGCAAATAGCAACACTGCGCTTGCGTGTGTGTGTTTTTGTTTGTATTTGCTGATTACAGGAGCAGCCTTCCCACTCCTGCCCATAAACATATATCACATGTATGGTTTTCAGGAAGTGAGAATGAAGAGTATTTTGTGTACTCCTGAAACACCAAAGTATAGGTTACCTATACCTTCCACTCATGGAACTATCTCTAGTTCTTTCTTTCCCTCCATATACATATAGCCAAAGCTATCTCTTGCCATTTGCTACCATGATGCCTGGAAGTCCCATATCAAACTTTTTTTTTAAATCAAAATATGCAAAAGTGTCATCTTGGAGTGTTAAGACGATGATTTATTGTCAGCATAACCAAGTCAACATGAACTATTTTGTTAACCAACAGAGAATAGGGATGAGAAAATTTGGAAATTTGGAAGAGTGGTAAGATGAAGGACAATGGAACTTAGAATGCTCAAGTGACAGGCAATGACAGCCAGAGTTGAAATCAAAGAATAAATGAATTTTGTCTTATTCATAATTTTAAGTTAGTAGTATACAGAGAATTCATGTTTGGAGGAAAATCAAGCTTTTAAGAACATATTTGAAAATGCCATATTTTTGCACCTGTTTTTGATACTAATCTAGCATAGGGACCCTCACTGCTAGACCTTGCTTTTAATATGCAGTCATCACTAGAGTAAAATGAAAATTATACATATATTTAAAGATAAACAATTTAAAAACTACTCGAATCTTATACATGAAAAAACTCATAACATTTGTATTTTATATTTGCATTCAGATAATATTTAGAGAAGGCCATCTTTAGAAACAGAATTAAATAATTTGACTAAAAACATTTAGAACTCTTCAATGGCAACGATTAAAAAAAACCAAAACACTTAGAACTCCTTGGGAACAGACCATTGCAGGGTTTTATAGAATCTTGCGGCTCATACTTGCATGGTTCATTAGAGACAAAACTCTGGCCTAGAGTCAAGTTTCCTGCTTCTCTCTTTTTTTAAAAAATAAATTTATTTATGTATTTATTTATTTAGGCTGCATTGGGTCTTCGTTGCTGCATGCAGGCTTTCTCTAGCTGTGGCGAGTCAGGGCTACTGTTCGTTGTAGGTTGCAGAGCACGGGCTCGAGGCGAGCAAGCTCAGCAGTTGTGGCTTGCGGCCTCTAGAGCACAGGGTCAGTAGTTGTGGCACACGGGGTTAGTTGCTCCGCGGCATGTGGGATCTTCCCAGACCAGGGATCAAACCCGTGTCCCCTGCATTGGCAGGTGGATTGTTAACCACTGCACCACCAGGGAAGTCCCTCCTCCTCCTCTTGAGATACTCAATTCACAAAGCAGGGCCTCCTGAGGAACTGAAAATAAACCTAAATTTAAACTCTTTTGAAGTTTCTCTGTTTAGTAATAACAGGTACCACTTTTCTTCAAAGTCCTGTCATGAGCCAGGTGTTTACATGGATCGACTGCAATCCTTTTTTTTTTTTTTTTTTTTGTGGTACGCGGGCCTCTCACTGTTGTGGCCTCTCCCATTGCAGAGCGCAGGCTCCGGACGCGCAGGCTCAGCGGCCATGGCTCACGGGCCCAGCTGCTCTGCGGCATGTGGGATCTTCCCGGACCGGGGCACGAACCCGTGTCCCCTGCATCGGCAGGCGGATTCTCAACCACTGCGCCACCAGGGAAGCCCGATCGACTGCAATCTTTACAGCCACCCTATAAGGTGGTGATAGTTAACACTAAGAGATAGATTAGCACAGAGGTTAGGAGCACTGGTTCTCCATCACATAGAATAGTGCCTGGTACCTGTCTGGATTCGAGTTGCACACTTTTTGCTTAATGGCTGAGCGACCTCCATTTCGTCATCTTTACGATCTAGATAAGTAGTACCTATCCCATAGTGTTGCTGTAAGTGAGAAAGAGGAGAGCAACACCTGAGAGCCAGGAGCTGGCCCATTTCTATCAGCTAGGGCTTGGTGTTCTAGTAGATGGCTTGATACTGCAGCTAGGCTGTGCCGTTTGCTGAACATAAACAAGTTCATAGACCATCAACGGCAGACAAGGCCGCTCTGTGATTGTGATGAATCAAGAGAAAAACAAGACTACTCTATAATCATGTCTGAATACAGACAAAAACAAGAACATTGCCCAAACCACAAAAATAACCATGTATCCCCCTTTCCTGGCTAAAATGAATGACTATAACTTCTTTACCAATAACAAATCTAGCTTTATTCTTCCTGACTTCTAGATAAGAATTATTAAGACACCAATTATAGAATTACCTTCACTTTCTGACCATATCAAATACAAAGCAATGTTCTAGTTCTTTGAACTCTCCCTAAATTACTAACACAAGCCTGAATCCTAGTCCTTTCTAACACCCACTTGCTAAGGTACCCTACAATTCTCCCCAGTATATGGTCTCCCTTATTGTAACAAGTCAATAAACCCAACCTGTTTGACCAAAGGTGTGTTCCTGGTGGTCCTGGGATAGAGGACATTGACATGAGAAATGAATGAGTTAATCCATGTAAAAGACTTAGAATAGTGCCTGGCACCAAGTAATTGTTCAATGAATGTTATCTATATAGTGTTTTGTTTGTTTGTTTGTTTTGGTATGGGGGCCTCTCACTGTCGTGGCCTCTCCCGTTGCGGAGCACAGGCTCCGGACGCGCAGGCTCAGCGGCCATGGCTCACGGGCTTAGCCTCTCTGCGGCATCTGGGATCTTCCCGGACCGGGGCATGAACCCGTGTTCCCTGCATCGGCAGGTGGATTCTCAACCACTGCGCCACCAGGGAAGCCCCCTATATAGTGTTTTATAATTCTGCAGACAGTGATATGGAAACTCAGAGAGGGCTCACAGGGGGGAGAAGGTGGTGGTGTAATTCCAGTTCAGGTTTATTATGCTCCAGAGCCCATGTTTTCACTACACCACACTACTATGCTTTGATTCATCACCATTGCTCTCCCATCCTTCCTGTCAGGAGGTGCCATTACTGGCCTCTGGGATTCGAATTTTGTCTTGATCTATGTTTAAATAAAAATGCTTTTCCTTTAAGAGGCACTAAAAATTCAACCGTTAATCCTTTTCGTTTATGTAGTGGCTTGTTAGGTGAAAGACCTTCAGATTTTCTTTCTTTTACTACAGCTTTAGTCTTTTGATCATGGTAAAATTCTTTCTTACCCTTTGAAGTCTCATTGACTGAAAAGACTGTGGTAAAGAATGTTAACTTAGATCTTTTGCAAAATAAGGTAGATGGAAGACAAGAATGGCAACAGTCCCAAGCTAGCGCCAGGGTACATAAGTCAGAAGATGGGAGCCCAAGTATTAGGCTTCAGCGAAACCATCCAGCCAACTGCTAAAGTGATAAGGGAATAATAGTAGGGAACCTCAAGGAAAGACAACACTCACAGCCAAAGCATGCTGGACCTCCAGAGCTTAAGGTAAAAGAGAAATTAATAATAAACTGGACCATGGATCTAAGTGCCTTTTGCATCCACTCACTTTCTAATTTATTTATTTAATTAATTTTTATTTATTTATTTTTTAACATCTTTATTGGAGTATAATTGCTTTATGATGGTGTGTTAATTTCTGCTTTACAATAAAGTGAATCAGTTATACAAATACATATGTTTCCATATCTCTTCCCTCTTGCATCTCCCTCCCTTCCACCCTCCCTATTCCACCCCTCTAGGTGGTCACAAACCACCGAGCTGATCTCCCTGTGCCATTCGGCTGCTTCCCACTAGCTATCCACCCTACGTTTGGTAGTGTATATATGTCCATGCCACTCTCTCACTTCGTCACAGCTTACCCTTCACCCTCCCCATATCCTCAAGTCCATGCTCTACTAGGTTTGTGTTTTATTCCCCTCCTACCCCTAGTCTCTTCATGACATTCTTTTTTCTTATATTCAATATATATGTGTTAGCATATGGTATTTGTTTTTCTCCTTCTGACTTACTTCACTCTGTACGACAGACTCCAGGTCCATCCACCTCACTACAAATAACTCAAGTCTGTTTCTTTTTATGGTTGAGTAATATTCCATTATATATATGTGCCACATCTTCTTTATCCATTCACCTGTTGATGGATAATTAGGTTGCTTCCATGTCCTGGCTATAGTAAATAGAGCTACAATGAATATTTTGGTACATGACTCTTTTTGAATTATGGTTTTCTCAGGGCATATGCCCAGTAGTGGGATTGCTGGGTCGTATGGTAGTTCTATTTGTAGTTTTTTAAGGAACCTCCATACTGTTCTCCATAGTGGCTGTATCAATTTACATTCCCACCAGCAGTGCAACCACACCCTCTCCAGCATTTATTGTTTCTAGATTTTTTGATGATGGCCATTCTGACCGGTGTGAGATGATATCTCATTGTAGTTTTGATTTGCATTTCTCTAATGATTAATGATGTTGAGCATTCTTTCATGTGTTTGTTGGCAATCTGTATATCTTCTTTGGAGAAATGTCTATTTAGGTCTTCTGCCCATTTTTAGATTGTTTGTTTTTTGTTATTGAGCTGCATGAGTTGCTTATAAATTTTGGAGATTAATCCTTTGTCAGTTGCTTCATTTGCAACTATCTTCTCCCATTCTGAGGGATGTCTTTTGGTCTTGTTTATGGTATTCTTTGCTGTGCAAAAGCTTTTAAGTTTTATTAGGTCCCATTTGTTTATTTTTGTTTTTATTTCCATTTCTGTAGGAGGTGGGTCAAAAAGGATCTTGCTGTGATTTATGTCATAGAGTGTTCTGCCTATGTTTTCCTCTAAGAGTTTGATAGTGTCTGGCCTTACATTTAGGTCTTTAACCCATTTTGAGTTTATTTTTGTGTATGGTGTTAGGGAGTGTTCTAATTTCATACTCTTACATGTAGCTGTCCAGTTTTCCCAGAACCACTTATTGAAGAGGCTGTCTTTTCTCCACTGTATATTCTTGCCTCCTTTATCAAAGATAAGGTAACCATATGTGTGTGGGTTTATCTCTGGGCTTTCTATCCCATTCCATTGATCTATTTTTCTGCTTTTGTGCCAGTACCATACTGTCTTGATTACTGTAGCCTTGTAGTAGAGTCTGAAGTCAGGGAGCCTGATTCCTCCATCATTGATCTATTTTTCTGCTTTTGTGCCAGTACCATACTGTCTTGATTACTGTAGCCTTGTAGTAGAGTCTGAAGTCAGGGAGCCTGATTCCTCCATCTCCATTTTTCGTTCTCAAGATTGCTTTGGCTATTCGGGGTCCTTTGTGTTTCCATACGAATTGTGAAATTTTTTGTTCTAGTTCTGTAAAAAATGCCAGTGGTAGTTTGATAGGGATTGCATTGAATCTGTAGATTGCTTTGGGTAGTAGAGTTATTTTCACAATGTTGATTCTTCCAATCCAAAACGTTGTATATCTCTCTATCTATTTGTATCATCTTTAATTTCTTTCATCAGTGTCTTATAATTTTCTGCATACAGGTCTTTTGTCTCCTTAGGTAGGTTTATTCCTAGATATTTTATTCTTTTTGTTGCAATGGTAAATGAGAGTGTTTTCTTAATTTCACTCTCAGAATTTTCATCATTAGTGTATAAGAATGCCAGAGATTTCTGTGCATTAATTTTGTATCCTGCTACTTCACTAATTTCATTGATTAGCTCTAGTAGTTTTCTGGTAGCATCTTTAGGATTCTCTATGTATAGTATCATTTCATCTGCAAACAGTGACAGCTTTACTTCTTCTTTTCTGATTTGGATTCCTTTTATTTCTTTTACTTCTCTGATTGCTGTGGATAGAACTTCCAAAACTATGTTGAATAAGAGTGGTGAGAATGGGCAACCTTGTCTTGTTCCTGATCTTAGTGGAAATGGTTTCAGTTTTTCACCATTGAGGATGATGTTGGCTGTGGGTTTGTCATATATGGCCTTTATTATGTTGAGGAAAGTTCCCTCTATGCCTACTTTCTGCAGAGCATTTATAATAAATCAGTGTTGAATTTTGTCAAAAGCTTTCCCTGCATCTATTGAGATTATCATAATCGTTTTTCTCCTTCAGTTTGTTGATATGGTGTATCACATTGATTGATTTGAGTATATTGAAGAATCCTTGCATTCCTGGAATAAACCCCACTTGATGATGGTGTATGATCCTCTTAATGTGCTGTTGGATTCTGTCTGCTAGTATTTTGTTGAGGATTTTTGCATCTATGTTCATCAGTGATATTGGTCTGTAGTTTTCTTTCTTTGTGACATCTTTGTCTGGTTTGGGTATCAGGGTGATGGTGGCCTCATAGAACGAGTTTGGGAGTGTTCCTCCCTCTGCTATCTTTTGGAAGAGTTTGAGAAGGATAGGTGTTAGCTCTTCTCTAAATGTTTGATAGAATTTGCCTGTGAAGCCATCTGGTCCTGGGCTTTTGTTTGTTGGAAGATTTTTAATCACAGTTTCAATTTCAGTGCTTGTGTTTGGTCTGTTCATAGTTTCTATTTCTTCCTGGTTCAGTCTCGGAATGTTGTGCACTTGTAAGAATTTGTCCATTTCTTCCAGGTTGTTCATTTTATTGTCATAGAGTTGCTTGTATTAATCTCTCATAATCCTTTGTATTTCTGCAACGTCTGTTGTTACTTCTCCTTTTTCATTTCTAATTCTAGTGATGTGAGTCTTCTCCCTTTTTTTTGATGAGTCTGGCTAATGGCTTATCAATTTTGTTTATCTCTCAAAGAAGCAGCTTTTAGTTTTATTGATCTTTGCTATTGTTTCCTTCATTTCTTTTTCATTTATTTCTGATCTGATCTTTATGATTTCTTTCCTTCTGCTAAATTTTGGTTTTTTTTTTTTGTTCTTCTTTCTCTAATTGCTTTAGGTGCAAGGTTAGGTTGTTTATTTGAGATGTTTCCTGTTTCTTAAGGTAGGATTGTATTGCTATAAACTTCCCTCTTAGAACTGCTTTTGCTGCATCCCATAGGTTTTGGGTCATCATGTCTCCATTATCATTTGTTTCTAAGTATTTTTTAATTTCCTCTTTGATTTCTTCAGTGATCACTTCGTTAGTAAGTAGTGTATTGTTTAGCCACCATGTGTTTGTATTTTTTACAGATCTTTTCCTGTAATTGATATCTAGTCTCATAGCATTGTGGTTGGAAGAGATACTTGATACGATTTCAATTTTCTTAAATTTCCCAAGGCTAGATTTGTGACCGAAGATATGATCTATCCTGGAGAATGTTCCATGAGCACTTGAGAAAAATGTGTATTCTGTTGTTTTTGGATGGAATGTCCTATAAATATCAATTAAGTCCATCTTGTTTAATGTATCATTTAAAACGTGTTTCCTTATTTATTTTCATTTTGGATTATCTGTCCATTGGTGAAAGTGGAGTGTTAAAGTCCCATACTATGATTGTGTTACTGTCGATTTCCCCTTTTATGGCTGTTAGTATTTGCCTTATCTATTGAGGTGCTCCTATGTTGGGTGCATAAATATTTATAATTGTTATATCTTCTTCATCGATCAATCCCTTGATCATTATGTAGTGTCCTTCTTTGTCTCTTGTAATAGTCTTTATTTTAAAGCCTATTTTGTCTTCTATGAGAATTGCTACTCCAGCTTTCTTCTGATTTCCATTTGCATGGAATATCTTTTTCCATCCCCTCACTTTCAGTCTGTAAGTGTCCTTAGGTCTGAAGTGGGTCTCTTGTAGACAGCATATATATGGGTCTTGTTTTTGTATCCATTCAGCCAGTCTGTGTCTTTTGGTGGGAGCATTTAATCCATTTACATTTAAGGTAATTATCGATATGTATGTTCCTACTACCATTTACTTAATTGTTTCGAGTTTGTTCTTGTAGGTCTTTTCCTTCTCGTGTTTCTTGCCTATAGAAGTTCCTTTAGCATTTGTTGTAAAGCTGGTTTGGTGGTGCTGAACTCTATCAGCTTTTGCTTGTCTGTAAACGTTTTAATTTCTCCATCAAACCTGAATGAGATCCTTGCTGGATAAAGTAATCTTGGTTGTAGGTTTTTCTCCTTCATCACTTTAAATATGTCCTGCCACTCCCTTCTGGCTTTCAGAGTTTCTGCTGAAAGATCACCTGTTAACCTTATGGTGATTCCCTTTTGTGTTATTAGTTGTTTTTCCCTTGCTGCTTTTAATATGTTTTCTTTGTATTTAATTTTTGATAGTTTGATTCATATTTGTCTTGGCATGTTTCTCCTTGGATTTATCCTGTATGGGACTCTCTGTGCTTCCTGGACTTGATTAACTATTTCCTTTCCCATATTAGGGAATTTTTCAACTATAATCTCTTCAATATTTTCTCAGTCCCTTTCTTTTTCTCTTCTTCTTCTGGGACCCCTATAATTCGAATGTTGGTGTATTTAATGTTTTCCCAGAGGTCTCTGAGACTGTCCTCAGTTCTTTTCATTCTGTTTTCTTTATTCTGCTCTGCAGTAGTTATTTCCACTATTTTATCTTCCAGGTCACGTATCTGTTCTTCTGCCTCAGTTATTCTGCTATTGATCCCATCTAGAGTATTTTATATTTCATATATTGTGTTGTTCATCGTTGCTTGCTTCCTCTTTAGTTCTTCTAGGTCCTTGTTAAATGTTTCTTGCATTTTCTCTATTCTATTTCCAAGATTTTTGATCATCTTTACTATCATTATTCTGGATTCTTTTTCAGGTAGACTGTCTATTTCCTCTTCATTTGTTAGGTCTGGTGGGTTTTTACCTTGCTCCTTCATCTGCTGTGTTTTTCTGTCTTTTCATTTTGCTTATCTTACTGTGTTTGGGGTCTCCTTTTTGCAGGCTGCAGGTTCGTAATTCCCGTTGTTTTTGGTGTCTGTCCCCAGTGGCTAAGGTTGGTTCAGTGGGTTGAGTAGGTTTCCTGGTTGAGGGGACTAATGCCTGTGTTCTGGTTGATGAGGCTGGACCTTGTCTTTCTGGTGGGCAGGTCCACATCTGGTGGTGTGTTTTGGGGTGTCTGTAGCCTTATTATGATTTTAGGCAGCCTCTCTGCTGATGGATGGGGCTGTGTTCCTGTCTTGCTAGTTGTTGGGCATAGGGTGTCCAGCAGTGTAGCTTGCTGGTCTTGGTGTTGAGATGGAGATCTCTGTGAGATTTTCACCGTTTGATATTACGTAAAGCTGTGAGGTCTCTTGTGGACTAGTGTCCTGAAGTTGGTTCTCCCACCTCAGAAGAGCCCTGACACCTGGCTGGAGCACCAAGAGCCTTTAATACACACATCTCAGAATAAAAGGGAGAAAAATAGAAAGGAAAGAAAGGAAGGAAGGAAGGAAGGAAGGAAGGAAGAAAGGAAGGGAGAAAGGAAGAAATTAAGAAGAGAAAATAAAGTAGAAAAATAAAAAATAATTATTAAGAAAAATTATAAAAAGTAAAAAAAAAAAAAAAAAACAAAAAAAACCCGGGACGGTCAGAACCCTAGGACAAATGGTGAAAGCAAAGCTATACAGACAGAATCTCACACAGAAGCACACACATACACACTCACAAAATGAGAAAAAGGGGAAAAAATAGTATATCTTGCTCCCAAAGTCCACCTCCCCAACTTGGCATGATTCACTGTCTATTCAGGTATTCCACAGATACAGGGCACTTCAAGTTGATTGTGGAGCTTTAATCCACTGCTTCTGAGGCTGCTGGGAGTGACCTCCCCCTCTCTTTGTTTGCACAGCTCCTGGGGTTCAGCTTTGGACTTGGCCCCGCCTCTGCGCATAGCTCGCCCGAGGGTGTCTGCTCTTCGCTCAGACAGGATGGGGTTAAAGGAGCAGCTGATTCGGGGACTCTGGCCGGGGGTAGGGAGGGGTACGGATGCGGGGTGAGCCTGCGGCGGCAGAGGCCGGCGTGACGTTGCACCAGCCTGAGGCGTACCGTGCTTTCTTCCAGGGACCCCGGCAGTGGCGTGCTGCACAGGCTCCCGGGAGGGGAGGTGTGGATAGTGACCTGTGCTCGCACACAGGCTTCTAGGTGGCCGCAGCAGCAGCCCTAGCGTCCCACGCCCGTCTCTGGTGTCTGCGCTGATAGCCGCGGCTCGCGCCCATCTCTGGAGCTCCTTTGCGCGGCGCACTTAATCCCCTTTCCTCTCGCACCAGGAAACAAAGAGGCAAGAAAAAGTCTCTTGCCTCTTCGGCAGCTCCGGACTTCTCCCGGACTCCCTCCTGGCTAGCCATGGTGCACTAGCCCCCTTCAGGCTGTGTTCACGCAGCCAACCCCAGTCCTCTCCCTGCGATCCCACCAAACCCCGAGCCTCAGCTCCCGGCCCCCGCCCGCTCCGGCGGGTGAGCAGACAAGCCTCTCGAGCTGGTGAGTGCTGGTCAGCACCGATCCTCTGCGGGAATCTCTCCGCTTTGTCCTCCGCGTACCCTGTTGCTGCGCTCTCCTCCGTGGCTCTGAAGCTTACCCCCGCTCCGCCACCCGCGGTCTCCGCCCGTGAAGGGGCTTCTAGTGTGTGGAAACCTTTCCTCCTTCACAGCTCCCTCCCAGAGGTTCAGGTCCCGTCCCTATTCTTTTGTCTCTGTTTATTTTTTTTTCTTTTGCCCTACCCAGGTACGTGGGAAGTTTCTTGCCTTTTGGAAGGTCTGAGGTCTTCTGCCAGCATTCAGTGTGTGTTCTGTAGGAGCAGTTCCACGTGTAGATGTATTTCTGATGTATCTGTGGGGAGAAAGGTGATCGCCGCGTCTTACTCTTCCACCATCTTCTCCTGAGCCCTCTAATTTATTAATCATGGGAATTTCTGTGTGTTCTGGGGTGGGTGGAAGTGAGGTCTTCTGTATCTGTTTGCTTTATGCAAGACCTTCTAATTGAGTTCTTTCCAAACTGTGTTTCTGGAAATGTTGGTATTCTAGGAGATATTACTATGTATTCTGTGAAAGACAGTCTAAGGGTCAGTTTTTGGAATTGTTCTGTGTCTACTTGAAGATTCACAGATGCATATTAAAAACTCTTAAAAACTCAGTAAAATACCTGTTTAATTTTACGTCAGGTTTTTCTCAAATTCATTTAAATTTAAGACTTTTTTCTTAGGACATATTACCACCACCACCATCATCATCATCATCATCATCATCATCACAGCTAACACTTATGAAGTGCTTACCATACACTAGATACTGTTCTAAGTACTTTGTATATACTAACTCATTACCTCAACAGTTTGGTTATTTCCAAGGATACGGAGGCATAGAGCAGTGCAGTAACCTCCTCAGGGTGACACAGCTAGTAAATCAGTACAGAAATTCCTTCAACTGCTCATGTCTTAGGAGAAAAAGTGACAAGTATTCTTTTGACTTGAGGTAACAAAGAGAAAAGTACTAGATTTATTCAAGTATTCTATCAACATTTGTTGAGAAACTAGTACAGACAAATGCTATTCAAAGTACTGGAGATACAGAATTGAGTAAGACAGACAGGATCCCAATTCTTACGGCGCTTACATTGTAGTGGGAATAAGTAGACAATAACAAGCATATAAATACACAAAAAAACCAGGTAGTGGTAAATGTTCTGATGAAAACAAAACAGAGTGGTCTGAGAGTGTGGATTAAGAGTAGCTTAATTATTCTTGAAAATTAATTGCAATACGTTATTAAATAACTTCATGTGACTCCAACTAAAGCAGAATAATCAGTTTAATCATAGCCTTTCTGATTCATTGATAAGATGTGTTTTTCCCCATTGGAAAGGTCATCAATTTGGCTTTTATATTCTTAGAGCAGTGTTTCCCAAAATGGGATCAATGAAGTACTCGTTCCTGGGAATTTTAATAGTTGTGTATGTGTGAAAATATTTTTGTGGTCAAAGAAGTTTAAAACAAGTTCCTAACTACATCAGTTACCCAGAGCCTCCAATACATCAATACATATTTTTCTGCAAAAAGTATAGTGTACAATATTTTAAACTTATTTGACCATGGAACCTTCTCTTGTGGCAGTTTCTCATGAGAGTTGTGTTCTGTGGAACCCACTTTGGAACGTATTACTTTAGAGCTATCTCGCTCTCCTTTTTTTTTTTTTTTTTTTTTGCACAGCACATTTGTGTTGCCATAATTGTTAAACTCACTTAAAAGAAGTTTTGATCTTTTGTCCTGATTTAGAATAATTCCTTATTAAATTCTCCTTTGTTGTTAGGATTCTGAAAAGCCAGGTTTCAGATCTAAGAGAAATAATATTTCAAAGAAAAGTACTGTTTTTCATATTCTGAAATCTTGTTAATTCTGTTTGCTGGCATTTGGGTTAGTGGAATTAGATATTCTGATTTTTCTCCTATGGCTGCTTACTTTATTATTGTGGTTAAATCTTTCTGGATAAACCTGTGCTACTCTTGGGATCTAGTGGGCACTATGTGTTATGTGCTCTTTCTCTATCAATAAGAAAAAGAAACTGTCCACCTTTCTGTCTCACATGAACAGAACATAAAGAGAATTAAAGTTTTGTCTAAATGTACAGTGAAAAATGTCACCGATATTCCCAGTTTCCAAAGGCAAAAATTATTACCAGTTCCTTATAGATTCTTATAGAGATATATGTATCAAATACATTTGTAATATTTACACCCACATACAAATATAAAACTTCCCTTTTTTTTTTTTTTTTTGTGGTATGCGGGCCTCTCACTCTTGTGGCCTCTCCCGTTGCAGAGCACAGGCTCCAGACGCGCAGGCTCAGCGGCCATGGCTCACGGGCCCAGCCGCTCCGCGGCATGTGGGATCTTCCCGGACCGGGGCACGAACCCATGTCCCCTGCATCGGCAGGCGGACTCTCAACCACTGCG
The DNA here is from genome assembly GCF_026419965.1 of Kogia breviceps. Lineage (NCBI taxonomy): Eukaryota > Metazoa > Chordata > Mammalia > Artiodactyla > Physeteridae > Kogia > Kogia breviceps. Next base: position 64,339,210 of record NC_081318.1, on the reverse strand, counting down.
CCACCAGGGAAGCCCTAAAACTTCCCTTTTTGAACACAAGTGTAACAAATGTAATAGAACCCTGTTCTACCCCCCTTTATTCACTTTGCAATTTATTTTGGGACTGTTTCTGTATCAGTTTGTAGAGATCTACATCATTAACAAAAAGAAAAAAGGAACTAAAACTATTGCAAAGTATTCCACTGTATATATTGTTAAATATATTAAACTTATCTAACTATATTCTACTGTATGGATTTTAAAAATATTTATATAAATTTATTTATTTTTGGCTGCGTTGTGTCTGTTGCTGAGCGTGGGCTTTCTCTAGTTGCGGTGAGCGGGGCCTACTCTTCACGCGTCATTGTGGTGGCTTCTCTTGTTGTGGAGCACGGGCTATATGCGCACTGGCTTCAGTAGTTGAGACTTGCGGGCTCTAGAGCACAGGCTCAGTAGTTGTGGCACACAGGCTTAGTTGTTCCATGGTATGTGGTATCTTCCTGGACCAGGGCTTGAACCTGTGTCCCCTGCATTGGCAGGCAGAGTCTTAACCACTGCACCACCAGGGAAGTCCCCAGTGTATGGATTATTATAATTTATTTAACTAGTCTCCATTTCATAGAAATTTGGGGGATTTTAAATTATTGTCTAAAACAAAATAGCTCCTTAATTGCTAGTCTTGTGACAGTGTAAATTTTGCCTTGATGTTATTATTTTAATAACTTTATGGTTTCTAAATTAACATTGTACAATTTGAAAAGATTTTTTCACTTGTTATTTGGTTTGGTATAAAAAAGTTTGCAGGTTTCCGGAACACTGAAATTTTAAAACTTGTGCTAAAAACAGTATGCTTTATAAAAACCTAACTGGTTTCCTGTATTAAAATTCTTTCTAATTTTTATCTTTGCTGATATTGTAAATTTTCATATTCATTACAGCGTAATATTAACTACATATTTCCACCCCAAAATTCTATTTTAAAAGCTTTTAAGTTTTTCATTTTTGAATTTAAGACCCAGGACACTTCTGCATGGATTATTGTTCTGAGGTACACTACCACTGCATATTTGGTTGACTTCTTTCTATATAAACAAGTCACAAATAATACAAATGAGCTTCGATTGGATCAGATACAATGAGGGTCAAAGAGTGATGGTTGATGCAAACAAGCAGGGTAATTAGTATTGTTCTTGCTGCATGATGAATTACATTATATCATGCATTAAAACAATGGATTGTCCTTCAGGATATCAAAGAGTGTAGCAAACAACATAATGGGAAGTATACAGTCTTTTATCATTTCAAAAAAAGTAAGGCTTACAAATAACAATTTTGAGAATTCTTTTCAAGTTTCAAAGAACATTGTAGTGTCAGCGCTGATGAGAATGTATGCACCTTGTCCTTGGTAATGGACAGGCACAGTGTATTTATTGTTCTTTTACTCTGCAGTACTGTTCTGTGATGACATGTAAGCTGTTTTGATCTCTGGGTACTTTAGCTTAAAGTGGACCAGGAACTCTTCTACCCTTGGGGGTGTTAGTAGGATTCTAATGATTCTGTTTGATCTACCATGCTAAACACAAATGAAGTAAATCAGTAGAAATATACATAGTGAGTATATCAAAGAGTTATTTCTACTTCTGGGCATAAGGCAGTTGCTAAGCAACCTGTGTCAGACTTCATGGTCATCTGTTAGGAAGGACACAAAGTCAATGCTCACTAAAGACACATGAGATCGTAAATAAAAAAAGTATTTTGTTGGATTCAAGGAAAAGCCGCTTGGATGAACGTATAATGGTTTCAGGATATGATGCATCTATTTGCAGATGTGTTTAAGGGAACAATTAAATAGGTTAAAAAAAATCTACATTCAATCCAAGCAGGCAGGAAGGACAAAGAAAATAGATTTTCTTTGAATTGTTCCTACTTCCCAGGATCTACCTTCTAAACATTGTGGCTATCTGTGGGATGTAATAGCCTTAACAGGCCATGCTGTGAACCTTCCAACAGCAGGGGAGTCCACAGTGCACCTTTGGAATTTGGAGTTTTATTGATAATAATAAAATTACTTACACTCTTCTTTCACATCTTTCTTCAATATTTTAAGATATGAAGTTTGTAACTTAGAAAAGAGTTTTTTCAAAGAAGATAGGCATGGGATAGGTTTCAGGCTGAGTTTAACAAAGTTATCCAAGGCACAAAGTATGGAAGAATTATGGTTTTTGCTTTGCAGAACCTATATATATGTTCAGTATCTAAAAATAACTGATGATTTTTCTTCCGTATTTTTTCTAGATAAATATTTTTTTCCTGATATGAGATTATTGCTTGTCCCATCACAACATTTCATTGCATGCTGTTTATTAACTTCAAGGCCTCTATATACCATTTACTGACACCTTGGCCTTAGACAAAGGTTTTTTAAACTCATCTGAGCCTCCAGTTTCTTGAATGTAAAATAGGGCTATAAATAGTCATCTCATAGAATTGTGACAATCTTATGAATTAATAGTTATATAAAATGCCTAGTGGATAGTATGTTTTCATTTTTTGATAATTATTACTACTTATGGCATAGACTATTAGGACAAAGTATTCTAAGTAGGATTATTGCATTTTTGTCTAGTAAAAGCACAATTTTTTAAATGGGAAAGTACATTAACTCATGTTTTCTGTTGAGATTTATCTTTTTTAGATATTAATTACATTTAATTAGAACCAAAATAATCATTACATTGAAGTTTAAAAAATATTACATCTGTCTTTGAATTACAGATTGCAGCCCATTTTCTTTTTGGTTCTGCAATAAGTATAAAGTTCCTAAATTTTGTCAGTAAATGAATATTTCTTTCTGTAACATAATTATAATATCTTTAGCATACAGATGATACAAAAACCCTACTACCCATAGGTCCAACCTCTCTCACAGGCTCATAGATTCTCCTTGGAGGCATAGGCCAGCATTTTCTTTTAGGAGAAGAATTTTTGCGTTGAATATTGAGAGTCTGTTAAAAATCTGTTAACATTTTTTACAATGATTAGTTCAGTGATACTATAAAGTCATTTGGGAAGAGCATGGTGATGATGAGGTAATAAAAGATCCAGAACCCATCGTTAGGAGTTGCAGCTCATCTTTTTAGGACTATTTGGGCCTAGGTGTTCTCTCTGTGGCAGTGGAACATTTGTTAATTTATTCAGTAACTATTTTTTGCATGCCTACTATGTGTGCTAGGCCCTGTGTGAGAGATGCTGTGAATATAGTGGTGAACAAATTCAAAGTGAACTCTTATCTTCTGGAACAGTGGGGAAAACAGTAAAGTACTAAGTTCCTTGAAGGAAATGAACAGGGTGTAGGGATAAATAATAGTGCTGCTGGGTTGGGTGAATGAATTGCAACTGTATAAGGGAGGGTGGCCCAGAAAGATCTCTGTGCAGTTGGCATTTAGACTGAAACCATTCAGAACAAAGTTGACCCCCTGGCCCTCAGCGTTCAGTGTGGGTAGCTCTACAACAGCTGATGTACTTGTTAGTGACCGACCTTTCTTTGTCTCCAGGACTCTTGAGTTTGAATAATACAGCATGGTTTTCCATCTACTTTTCCTTTATGAAGGCATTCAGCTTTTATCTTTGTTTTCTGAGACAGCTGTTTCATTTTACTGATAGATGTTATGTCATCCTTTAGCAAGCCAGCTCTTCTTTCATTTTATGAGGATTGTTTTCTTCTACACATTGTCATTTCAACCCATGTCTTTTCATATAAATTATGAGCTCCTTAAAAATAAACTAAAGTAATCTGTTGGTACAGATCAGGGAGGAGCTGTAATCCACATATTAGAGTGGGGTTGTTCCATTTTGCAGGTTTGTTTTTCTATATCTTGATTACCAGTTTCTCATAAACAATTGACTAGGGCCTAAAAAGAGATTTAGAAGGTCATTTATGTTTTACTAATCACTGCATTTTCATAGAATTTTAAGTCTTTCAAATTATTGTGTTATATATATTTACAGACAAAACTGATTTAGCAGCAGTAACAAAAGCATCCTTGCATTGGTGGGAGTGGTGTTTTCAATTTGGTTAGCTTTCAAAACACCCATGAGTTATAACAGTAGGAGTATATTAATCTACACAATTTAAACATTAATAGACTAGCATTCATCTTCATACATTTATATGATTACAGTCTAAACTGCACAATTTCTATTTTAATACAAATCAGTGTCTACATGTCTGTTCGGATGATTGGGAGTTTTTGAAATTTATAATTAGCATCTAACAACTGCTAGAAAGGTATTATGAGAAAAGAAGGCAAACTATATGAAACATGAAACAGAATGCCACATTATAATAACATCTGTAGCCCATGTTTTATCTGCTTTGTGTTAAATGCACTGTATATTAGCGGCTTCTAAAACTTACCTAGGAAGGATACAAATGTGAATCAGTCGTGTACATAAAAGAACTGACTGGAATTTATTTTTCCCTAAGAATTTTTTATTGCTTACCTTTAATTAAACAATAATGGAAAACTAACCTGTTTTACAGTAAAATTTTCTATTTGTAAAGATTAGAAATAAGCATAATTATAAAATATAAAGAATTCAGTCATACTGAAGAATGAGAAAATCATTTTCAGTTCAGACTATAGATACATTTTTATAAATAATTTTTCAGACTATATATACTTAAAAAAAATCATACATATATGTTATCTTCATACACCATACCCATACATCATTTTTCAGACTCTAACTGCATATATATACCATACCCATAAATACATTGACACAGACATTTGGGAACAAACATGAAAAGAATTTCATTTAATTTACAGAATGGTGTTTTGAGGTTTTTTTAAACTCTTAGGAGAATTTTTTGTGGTTCATCTGGCATTTTGGCTGTGGTTATTAAGACTTAGACTTACAGCAATAATTTAATTACATTTGATTAAAGTGCTGTGTTTATCTTTGACTGACTAATAGGATCACGAAATACTGATGCGTCCAACTTGACCTTAGTGATCCAAATCAATTATTCCAGCTATATTTCTTTGTAGTCATTTCATTAATGGCCTTGCTGAGGTACCCCCATTTTCTGAGAATAGACCCAGCTTTGCTCAAATGACTCACTATGCTACTGCTTATTGAATTAGTTAAAAAAAATCCTGCTCTCTTTTAAAGAGTATTTGGACTGAAGACAAAGCTGCTCTTATTGTGGCTTGGCTCTCATTCCTGTGCAAAGGTACATCATTTCTGTTAAATGTAACACACTGAGTGAGTGCATGGAGAAGATCTGGCCTAGATAACTGCTCTCTTTTCATCCTAAGTCTTCTGGGTCTGAACTTTAGAGCCCTGGTTTTAAAATGAGGCTCTAAGTCCAAAGCAGAGGAAACTTAAAGAATATTTGCTTTCCCCTCCATTCTCCGCAGTTTCAAACTAATTAAAAATACCAGAATACTATGATATATGTTTATGCTACCCTCCTCGTTGAAGGCAAAGATGGAGTTAATAGGGCATAATTAATCAACCATTTTATTTAACTGTTTCTTAGTGTGCATTTCTATGTCTCCTCTCTCAACTCAAAAAGGAAGTATTTAAATGTATACTTTGCTTGTACATAATTTTCTATTCTTCTTCTCATGTGCATCTTTCCCCCTTACGGCAGTTGTTAGCAGCTATAGTCCAGACACCTTGAGTTGAACATAACTTGAGAGAGTTCTTGGGTAAATGAGAATTGAATCACTTTTCACACCCTTTTTACTAGCAAGGGAACCAATAAGGTTAGGAGGAATGGTTGGGGAGTTTTGCTTTACTGAAGCTGCCACTTAGATTCATAGAAGTTTGAGTAATAAGCATTACTGAAAAACATTGCGTTGGCCACTTTAGATATTTTGTTTGTTTGTTTGTTTTTGTGGTACGCGGGCCTTTCACTGCTGTGGCCTCTCCCGCTGCGGAGCACGGGCTCCGGACACACAGGCTCAGCGGCCATGGCTCACGGACCCAGCCGCTCCGCGGCATGTGGGAGCGGCATGTGGGATCTTCCCAGTGCGGGGCACGAACCCGTGTCCCCTGCATCGGCAGGCAGACTCTCAACCACTGCACCACCAGGAAAGCCCTAGATATTTTTTAAAAATCCTGACAAAAAGAGTAGGGAGTGATAATGGAAGTATGCTTGATTAGCAAACTTTAAGGTAATGTATCACTAACACTGTTATTCTCTATTCTTCCAGAGGTTCTTTATAAATATACAAGCAAATATAAATATCTTTTTATTATCTTACTTCAAAGAAATCATGTTATAACATTATTCTGTGTGTTATGTTTTAAAAGTTTTACATGTATTTTAAAAAACATCATGCTTATATTTGAATACTAGATTAATGCTTTTTTCGGGCAAGGCTTTACTGGGGCCCCTGCTACAACAGGGGGGAGCGAGAAAAAACAACAGTTTCCCTTGCTTGCTCGCTCACTGAGGGGGGCCGAGCTTGTTCTTTATATGGGGCGAGGGTAGGGGGTGTGGCCAGGGGTTGGGCCCAAGGGGTGGGTGGTTTAGGTCGTTTGCCCACCCCTCCAGTGGTGTTGTGGATTTGCTCCTGCAAATCTGCATTTGCTCCTGGCTCTTCAGAAGGGGCAGTTGAGTTATTTTTGGTCTTTTGTATCTTTTGGTCCAGAATTTGCCCCAACTGTGTATGCACGAAGTTATTTTTAGTCCTGTATAGTTTCTTTGTATTTTGGTGTTTGAAGAGTCGAAGACACGTGTGTCCAGGTGCAAGCATTGCAGCACTGCAGCAAAGGGTCCTAAGTCCCAGCCTGTCTCATTCCCCCCTGAGAGACTCTACACCCTTATTCTTAAGGGGTAAGAGGCCAATGGAAACATATTTCCTTAATATTAACTTTTACCTGTCTTGTCGCTTTGATCTGAGTGCAGCAGGAAGTATTAGTTGTCACGCAGACTCTACCTTGTTCTGCCAGAAGGTAGTCAAGGGCCAGACGATTGTCAAGAACCACATCAACCAAGGAAACAAGAGAGGTCCCAAGTCCCTTTAAGGCTTCAGACAGGAGCCAACTCACTACATCATTTTACCTATCTGTCAATGGTGCTTGTCTTTTGAATAGGTAGTTCAGATATTCCACTGGCTCACAGGTGACCTGTGGGGTTTCTGGAGGTAAAAGCTTTAGTCTGGACAAATGCACCCAAAGAGATATCCCTTGCAGTTTGACAGCAGTGGGGGTGCTTAAAATTACTTTATAGGGACCCTTCCATTTTGGCAATAGTTGGTCTTGGGGGGACCCCTCTTTCCAGGTTTTAAGAAGAACTTGGTCCCTGGGGTTTATTTGTGAAGGGACTGCTCCTTCCTCTGTAGTTTTAGTGGGAGCTGGCAGTGCCTTGTGGGCACAGTCCTGGATTGCCTTCTGAACTTGTCCTAGATTAATAATGTATCTCAGAGCCTGGTTCACTTCCTCATCCAGTAGAATGTCAGTAGTAAGAAAGGGCCTTGCATAGGTCATTTCAAATGGACTAAGTCTCAGACCACTCCTTGGGGCTACACGGACCCTGAGGAGTGCAATAGGAAGCAAGTTGGTACAGGGTTCATGAGTTTCTTGGTAGAGCTTTGCTAAGGTTTTCTTTAAAGTATGGTTCATTTTCTCTACCTTCCCTGAGGACTGGGGGTGCCAAGAGGTGTGTAGCTTGTAGTCTATCCTTAGAGCCGTTATGAGCCCCTTTGTGATTTTGGCTATAAAAGAGGGTCTGTTATTGCTCGGGGCGGGGGGGACTTTGGAAGTCCAAACCAAGGAATTATTTCTTTTAAAAGGGACTTAACAGGTTTCCATAGCCTTTTCAGATTGAGTGGGGAAGGCTTCAACCTATCCTGTGAAAGTATGAACAAACACCAGAAGATATTTATATTCTAATCCTAATTGGGGGCATTTGGGTGAAATCTAACTGCCAGTCTTCCCATAGAACACCAGCTCAAATTTAGACAAGTCCTTTATCCTGGTCATTCATGAGAGGTCAGGGATGGCACTAGGAGTCCTGCCCCCAAAGCTGGGACCAGATCTGAGACCAGTGGCTTACTTTTCAAAACAACTGGACTCAGTGGCCCTGGGATGGCCAAGCTGCCTGTGGGGAGTAGCAGCCACAGCCCTGTTGGTTAATGAGGCTTCCAAGCTCACCTGGGGACAACACTTAGCTGTATTAACCCCTCATCAGGTACAATCTGTGCTGGAAGTCAAAGGACATCATTGGTTGACTGGAAGAAAGTTAACAAGATATCAGGCCCTCCTAATGGACACCCCTGACATTACCTTAAAGGTGTGCCAAACCCTGAACCCAGCAACTCTGCTTCCGGCAGTCGAGAGTGGAGACATTGCATCAGTGTATAGAGACCATAGAACAAATTTACTCCAGATCTTCTAGATGAGCCTCCTGACAGCTCTGGGGTCAACTGGTTAACTGATGGGAGCAGTTTTGTACAAATGGGAACCTGAAAGGTGGGGTATGCCATAGTTAATCTAGATGAAGTCATAAAAGCCAAGGCCCTGCCACCCCAGATGTCAGCCGGGAAGGCTGAACTAATTGCATCAATGAGAGCTTTGCAGTTAGGGAAGGATAGGCAATTATATATTTTTACTGACTCTAAATACGGTTTCCACGTGCTACATGCTCATGCTGCCATTTGGAAAGAAAGAGGAATGTTAACTGCTAAATATTCCCCCATAAAACGTAAATATTTGATTCTAGCTCTTTTAGAAGCAGTGCAGCTTCTGACCCAGGTAGCAGTAATCCCCTGTAGGAGCCATCAGAGGGATGGACCTTTTGTGAGGCAAGGGAACAGCAAAGCTGATCAAATTGCACAGGCAGTCCAATTGCAGGAACCTGAACAAGTTATGGCTCTAGTGATTGGCCCCCCTGAACTCCCTAGCTTTCCCCAGTATTCCCCACAGGAACTAGATTAATTTTTGATTGCTAACAGAATGATTCCTACGGTTCAAAATGCAAAAAACCCAAAGCTTAATTTTGTGTGTGTGTGTGTGTATAAATATATAATTATAAACGTGTAATTTTAAAGTGCTTAGTGATTTGCTAAGCATATTAACAGCTATAAACCTTCGTTTTCCTCCCCAAGAAAATTATGATCTTATTCTGGAAATGAGGTACACAAGCCTTTGAAAAGTTACTACTTATGGCAATGTATTGTAACTTTCAAATGTATGTAGAAGACATTACTAAGTCTGTAGAACTCATTCTTGTCATTTGACATCAAAACTTCTTTTCATAGAAAAATTACTCTATTATTTTTGTAATGAAGGGTTTAAGCAATTCAAAAAATTGCAGAAAAGTGATAGAAGTGATCTCCAATCTCGCCACCCCAAGCAATCATTGTATTAAGTGAGCATTATCCCATTATCTTTCTATATATGTATGCAAACAGAGGCTAGAAAGAAAGCTTTGAAAAATATTTTTCATGAAATATGATCATGTTGTATGTGATATTTTAAGGATAAAATGTATTAAATTAAGTTTTATTTGAATTTAGAGCTAGCAAATGAAAATAAGGTGAAGCGAAAGAAGTTGCTAAAGATCAAATGTTTTGAATCATTATTTCTTTAAAAATCCCTATTAAAAGATTAAATAGAAGGATTATGGAAATCATTAAGAGTTTGGAGCCTTTTTAAAACTACATCTTCAATTTAAGAGGGTGTTGATTGACTTTTTGATGATGGGGAATTAGTGCTCTCATGTTTCCTTTTACTTCTTTTCTTTAATCTCCTGGTATTTGTTAATAACATTATTATTTTCATACTGCCAAGGTTTTTGGCATTTACATTCTATTCTGTAAACATAATCTTTTCTTTGTACTCTACTTAAATGGAGACACAACTCATCACTTGTCATTTTTACATTGTTTCACCATTCCCTAGTTTGTTATTTTCATTCATTCAATAAAAGTAATTTTAAATTTTGATATATTTTAAAAAGCAGTTTTTGAAGAAAGCCTCATGAGTTTTGTGGTCCCCCAATTCTTTAATGTTTTAGAATGACTGACTGCCTGTTGGTTTTATACTTGACTAATATCATGGCTTCAGGCTGTCATAGAATTCTGTAGACATTGTTCTTATGCGTATGGCATAAAATGTTATATGTAGAAATCTAAGGCCAGCCTGATTGAAGTTCAGTAAGTTAACTAGGATTTTTCTGAAATCTGATATGCTTTTTGGATCTGAAGATTAATTCCTTTTTTTCCCATGGAAATTTATTTATTAAGTTTTCTACTTAAAGGTCATCAATTAACTTTATTTTGGATCATCCTTCTTTCTCCTTCATATATTCGCTTTGCTTTTATTTTTTCGATACATTTGCATTTTAAAATCTGTCGTCATCATGATTTTCTCTGGTCTTTTCCTCTAGGTTGGTAATTTGTTAGCTATATATATTCTGTTACTTAAGGTTTCTAATTTTATATACTCTAGTTTCTCTTCAGATCGTATGAATCTTTTGCCTTTTAAATTTAGCTATAATCTTTATTATGTTGCTTTGATCCTTAATTTATTTCCTTAAACTTGTAACCTTTGTCTCTTTCTCTCCCATTCTCCCTCCCTCTCGATATTTTTCTCTCTCAACTGATTTTATGTATCAACTTAGGTAGGCTATGGTACCCAGTTGTTTGGTCAAACACAAATCTAGGTGTTGCTGTGAAGGTGTTTTTAAGACGTAATTAACATTTAAATCAGTAGACTTTGAGTAAAGTAGATTACCCTAAATAACGTGGGTGGGACTCATCCAATCAGTTGAAGTCTTTAAAAGAGCAAGGTCACCGAAGAAGAAGCGTGTTTTACATGCAGGCTGCCTGCAGACTGAGACTCAATACTGAGTCCTCAACTCCTGCTGGAATTTCAAGTCTGCCAGACTAATTGGAACACATGTCCCATTCTTACTGAGAGAACAGGAATCTGGATCTGCCGTCTTCCGTGTTACACGTGTAGCCTGGAGCCTTTGCTTCTAGTAGAGGTACTCAGCTTCTTAACTTCATTGTTCATTTCCCAAGCTTTACCTGTTTCTTCCCTGTAGCTCTGTCCACTTCTCCCCATCGGAACATCACTCAGTTCATTTTTTCCAGACTTAGAGGTATTTAGAAATAACTCACTATTTGGCTTCTGAGGGATGAGAGTAGATGCCTCACTATAAAATACCTGCCACTCTGCTCCAGATTCTCATCTTTTGTCCCGCTTTTGGCTGCCACTTTTTGAGCTTCATGGCGTTGTATTGCCTAGTTGCTGCTGCTGCAGTTTTCCTGGGTTTTGCTATTTTTATTTCACTGAATTGAATGTTGGGAAAGGAAATTCTGTGCACCAGTCTTATTACACCATCCTAGCGCAGAAGTCCCCAAAGACTTTTATTAACCACAAAAATGTTTCTATTCATTGTGCAGGTATGGAAATTTACAAATAGAAGATTAAGTGGGACACATTATCATGTGAACAAGTACTTAATTACATTAGAGATGCAAATGTTTTTTGAGATTATACTTTTGTAAACAAGATGATCTTGTTATAATGGAGGATTTGTGATAACTGCAATGTAAAGGAGCCTCAGAGGAAAAATTAGGAAAACTGAGTATGTGAACTATTTATTGCCCATGTAAGTAGTATGCATAAAATCCAATAAATACCAAAGACTGTGTGCAAAATCACAACACAGTGCATTCTATAACACAGTCTCATTCTCTTCTTTTAAATATCTAGATTACTTTTCATTTCTTGTAAATGAACTGAAGAAATGTTGTCTCAGACTGACACACTTCTCAATGTTTTAAATCTCTAACAATCAAAAACATCCTTGGCAGAGGACTAATTTCACACCTCAGGCATTAAAATTCAGAATCTGTATTCATTGTTTATTTTACATAATGTAAAACAGCATGAAGCATGATATATTATACAATGGTTGAATGGGAATTTTAGAAAACAGGGCATCATTTTACATTTACACCTGCTAGATGACATTTTATGTATTAGAAGATGTCCTGATATATCAAACATAATGATTGTTTTCAATCAACTGAAATTTTTATTACTAGCATACATTAAAGAATAAAAGACTTCTATTATTATTGTTTGATTGTATTTTTCTAGAATATAATGGTAATTTTATGAGTTATTGTGATATCAATGTTAATCTTAATAGACCAGGCTTTGTTTTAAATATGGGATATATAAAAGTTAGAGACTACCATAAAATGTAGATTAATTAAATTATAATATGCTTAACAATAAATAGCAGGGCCAATTAAAAATAAACCTTTAGGAATATAATGATTCATTTCTTATTGTAAAACTTTTGAACCATTAGTGAGTGTATTAATAATTGCTGTTTAATTTCTGGAAACAAATAGCTATGTATCGGTATAATTTCTATTAGTATTTAAATTATTTCAGGTACAGTTATTGGTAAATTAGTGCTCAGTGAAATAAATAATTTGGAAGTATGCCATTTTTTTGTCCAGTGAGGAGAAAACTATCATATCATTATGGTAAAGGCTAAACTATACAGTATAGAATCATAATTATCAACTAAGTTGGTGACATGTTTTCTTCTACGAATTCTGGGATAGCGTTTATTGGAATTGACCTAGAGCTGCTATTTCAGGTTCATGCTATGCTTTGCTAGGAAGACTCAAGTTGTTGAAGTCAGCTCAGCATTGATTAAGGCTGGTGGCTTCTGCTCGGTTTTTGAATTCCTGATTTACGTTCCTCCAAACAACAAGTTGTTATAAAGAAGTTAACTATGAATAGAAGGGAGGGAATGGATGATGAATACCCAAAGTCTGTCTTTTGGTTGCTCTTAGGTGCGCCCTGCCCTTCCATGCCTTACTCTGTATACCAAGAAGCTCAATCCTTGCAAACTTCAATTTCCAGACTCTTTGCCCAGTAGCTTCCAGTTAGATTTGACTAATAGGAAGTACCTGTGAGAGACTGCAGAGGGGAAGATAGGAGTAGCCTCTGCTTCTGATGGCATTTACAACAGGAGAATACAACTATTCTGTACACAGTCCAGTGTGTCCTTAGGTGGTTTCACCGGTTGTCAAAGTGACTCCTGTGGTTTTAGTGGTATCAGAACTAAGGTCAGGGGTGACTACCATTCCCAGTGACTTTTGATGGTTCAGGCTAGGGTATCAGAGATTTCACTGGCAACAGCAGTCCCTAGCAGTTTTAGCAGTCACTCTGCTCTGGGTTCTGGTAATCTCCTCTCCTCCCTTTTGTTATTCCAGCCCAAGGGGTGGTAGCAGCTTCTGTAGTTCTTATTCTCTGATTTTCCTCACTTAAACATTTTTGATCCTTCAGTCCTTCGATCATTTTTTATAAGGGTTCCTTGTAGTGTGTACTCTCTGAACTATTTAGCACAATTTCTGTTTTCCTAATGAGACTTTACTGATTCTGTACTGTCAGTATCTTTCTGGCATCACCCCAAACTATTCTAAACCGGGTCTTCTTTAGCCTTGAGTGGGCACTCTCATTCTATCTGTGTGTCTGTGGATCTGTCAGTAATAAGGGACTTCAGTAACAAGGGTCAGGGGTGCTCTGTAGCTTTGTGCATGAGTATGATGTGATGGTGAATATTATTTCCTGACAGGTATTGGCATTCCCTAGGATTTGCGTTTCTTTTTTTTTTTTTTTTTTTTTTTGTGGTACGTGGGCCTCTCACTGTTGTGGCCTCTCTCGTTGTGGAGCACAGGCTACGGACGCACAGGTTCAGAGGCCATGGCTCACGGGCCCAGCCGCTCCGCGGCACGTGGGATCTTCCCGGACCGGGGCATGAACCCATGTCCCCTGCATCGGCAGGCGGACTCCCAACCACTGTGCCACCAGGGAAGCCCCTGCATTTTTTAATACGTCTCATTCTTAACAGAAAAACAGACCGTATGTACAAACTTATTCTGAATGGAACAGCATTTTCCCACTAGATTGTAAGCTCCATGAGGGAAGGCATCAGGTCTATTTTGTTTACTGTTATGCCACTAGTCCTTAGTACTAAAGAGTTAGTGGCTTCTCATTAGATGTTTGAATGAATAAGTGAACAGCTTGCTCTATAAGTATGTGTGTGTGTGTGTGTGTGTGTGTGTGTGTGTGTGTGTGTGTGTGTAGTATTTTGGGGAGCTGAGGGCTGCACTGTAGGCTTTTGGCCTTTGGACAACTCCCACTATTATAATTGATCTCTCAATTTCTCTTGTTATATTGTCCATTTATACTTTTTATTGAATACATGAACTAGTTTCTACCATTTTACTTTGTATTTTCTGTTTACCTCGCTTAATTTTTTTTCTAATTTTCCTACCTTTTGTAAGAATGATAAAGTTTAATTTATTCCTTTTAGCTATTTGTTTTTAATCCCTGGGCTGTTTTTGGAAGCTATAGATAGCATTTTCAGTCTTTCCATATCTGTTGCTTAGAATGCCTAGAGTTCTATCATTTTTACTTATACAGTTATATTAAATTTGCTAATATTTTATTCAGGAACTCTAGATTTAAAATTTTTTTAAATATCATTATTTATACAATACTTAAAAAGCTTTTGTTATGAAAAATTTCAAACATACGTATGTTTTTGACACCAGTATAGTGAATTATCTTGTGGCTGGTATGGCTTTAACAATGATTACAATTATAAAAAAATGGTCAACCTTTTTCACTTATTAACATACCCTACTTTGTTTCATTTCTTAAGTAACCATTTCAGTATTTGTTTCTTAATGATATTCTTAAAAATGTAATCACAATGTCATGATCACTCCTAAAAATTTACTTAATGTCATGTAATATCCAGTCAGTGTTCAAATATTCCCGATGGTCTCATAAATTTTTGTTGTTGTTGTTCAAATAGGAATCTAAATAGGGTTCACAATGGCAAGCAGTTGAAAAGACTCATCTGAAATCTATTTTAATTTGTGTTTCCCCCTCCCTTCTCTTTTTTATTTTTCCATTGCAATTATTCTGCAAATTTTCTTACAGTATGGATTTTGCCAATTGCATCTCATGGTTTTCTTTAACAGGTTTCTCTTTCTCCCTCACTTTTTATAAATAAGTAGTTAGATTTAAAGGCTTGACCAGATTCAGTCTGATTTTCTTTTTTTCTTGCAAGAAAGTTTCATAAGGATATTCATAGAGAGCATAGGATGTCTGGTTGTTTCTCTTCTGTTGATGTTAGCAATCAATTGATGATCACTGCCTGGATATGTTATTTTATTAGGAGTTACAAAGTGACGATGTTTTACTCTCCTTTTAAAATTTATTACCTGAAATATTTCTATAAAGAAACTTTCCCTAATCAACTATTTAATTACCCTCAAATATCCTGAATTCATGCAAGAAAGTCAGGATATATAAGTTTTCAAAATAATGACTTGGTTCCCTAGTATTTTGCTAAGGTGTGCAATAATTTTTTAAAAGTGTCATTGTGTATCATGAATTTTGGCATTTTTGATTTTTCAATCAATTGCAGTTATTATTCTTGTTGATTTTCAAATTGTCCATATTTTGACTAGAAAAAATTTTATTATCTCTTGAATCTTTTCTATCTGTCCTCAGTAGTCTTTGATAGATTTTTTGGTTCCTGGCTTGACAAAATGTTCTATAGAATCATCTTTTACATTTCCTGCCCCATCTTAGAATCCTCTATTTGTCCAAGGAGTACTAGTTCTTTTAGTGTAAAAATAATATTTAGAAAGCACAAGATGTGTATTAAACATGCTATTGCCTTTTTAGTGAACAGAGCTAAGAAATGTGTGTGTATTAAAAATAAAGTATATCATGATTTCATATTGATAATTTCAATTCAAATTCAAGAACATAAATATTTTACTTAACCTTTTTAGCCTTACATTTGCTCATCTTTGCATTCTACCAAAAATTCTGGTTCCCACCAATACCAGTATAATTATTCATTTGCTTTCTTTTTTTAAAGCAGTACACTTAGTATAGCAATACTAACACTACCTCCAATGGTATGATTACTGAAAACAGCTTAAGAATTTTTTTTCAGCTCTTTTTGTATATTTGCAGCTTAGTGTGTATTCCACTAGGCATGTAGGATCAAATTACTGTATTTTAAAAACACTTGAAATAATGATGTGTGCAGTTATGATACTAACTTGTTACACCATTTAATTTATCAAATTTTTTTTGCTTTTGCTTTTTTAGAGATTGCTTTAAAATTTTTAAATTTTACAATTATGTGACATATTTATATGTTCCCAACTCAAATACACAAAGCAAAATATATTCTGAAAATTCTAGCTTTATCCTTGTTTCCTTTTGCTTTTACCCTCCCTTCCCCTATATATAACTCTATTAGTCAAGTTTCTCCAGAGAAACAGAACCAGTATATCATATATATAATTTATTACGAAGAATTGGCTGATATGATAATGTAGGTTGAAAAGTCCCACGATCTGCAGTCTGCAAGCTGGTGACCCAGGAAAGCTGTTGGTGTAATTCAGTCTGAGTCTGAAGACCTAGGAACCAGGGGAGCTGATGATGTAAATGCTACTCTGAGGGCAGGAGAACATGAGATGAGATGTCCACCCTTCTAATGCAGTCCTTCTCCACCTCTGTTGTCCAGGGTGGTGCTTCAGCCTCACCCCCAGATTCCGGATGTATAGTTATTAGTTGATTTTCTTATGAGGATGAATAAAGTCTCGAATGACCTATGTCACTCTCCTGATGACCCTCCTTGAATATCTGCAATATACTTATATCAAAGTCACTTAAAATATACTTATATCAAAGAGCAAATTTATCTTTCTATTGTTGAAATTGTGAGTTGACTTTTTTTAGTGTTATTTTTCTTTTGTACTTTTGAGCTCATTCTGAAAGGTAATTATACTTTTTTCCTGTCTGTGCCTACTCACATTTTCTAGCTCTTTTTACGTATGGTTCCCTAACACCAGAACAAGATTTTATTTTTTTCAGTTTGGTGACATTGTCCTTTGCTAGTATCAGTATTATCACAGTCACTGAGCCAGTCACAGTTGTTTGTTACACCGAATTTTTTAAAAAAATTTAATGCTCTGTATGTTAAGCTAATATTAAGTATGAGAGACTGGCATATCTTATTGGTGGGATACCGTTATCTCAAGTATTGATCAGCAGCTTTGTTCATACTTATTGGCAGTTTTTCCCATTCCTTTACCTTCCCTTTCTTGCCTCCTCTTTCTTATCCTAAACACCATTGCCAAAACCTCCCTTAGCCTCTCTTTACAACTCAGCTCCTGCATCTCTCCTTCCCTGTCTCATTGGCCATCAATGAAACAATCAAACAAACACCAAATGTTGATCATTGGTTAGACAGGACACAATTTAAGTCATCAGACAAGCTAAGGCTATCCTTTCTTGTTTGGCTGGAGATAGAGCCGAACTTAGAGTGCAGTTCAGGTAGTAGAAGTTGTCCAGAGGTGGCATTACCAGAGCTTCTCTCAGGGTAGCTACAATTGGGAAGTTTATGTTGAAGTTCTGACTATACCTACTACATGGGGGATGGCAGCTCTGGGTAGTGCTTAGGTTGAAGCAGACTATATCCAAAAAGGCAAGGCAACTAGTAGCTGCCAGAGGGATGAGGTGTCTCACGAACCTATTATTTTGGTATTTAAAAATAATATAAAATCTGACTCATTTGACACATTCTAATGTGCTTCCCATTTTATTTCCATCTTTATTGAGGCATAACTAACATATAACACTTCTATTTTGACATCACAATCAATGACACAATATACTCAATTCATGGTGGCGAAGAAAAATTTGTTGAACAACCCCTTCCTTTTTTTTTTTAAACAAGAGTGATATACACAGTAGCAAAAATGTAAATTGAACAAAAGTACATTCTTTTGGAAAACTTTTTCTTTTTAGACATTCACAGTCCTCAGGAGGAGGTGCAAATAGTTTCACAAAGCAAAACTTTCTTTGCAAGACTAATTCTTACTCAGTTTTAAGTTTTCCAAACAAGTAGGATATGAACATGAGGGCACTGAAATTTCTATCAGTGTCTCAGTCCTGGGATATCTATCTATATATTTATATTTTGAAACTAAAGATGATGACACAGAATGTGAAATGCTTTCTTTGAATCAAAAACTGCACTATGAAACACAATGCAGTCCCTGCCAAAAAGCTAAGAGCTGTTCAAATAGAACTCTCCAAAGTTATCAATATTTTTATCAAGTTGTAAAAAAATGAAATTCTTTGATGACAAAGGAATCAGAGGAAAATATTTGAAAGTAGTTTATAACCATCTTGTTAACATTTTTCTGGCCAGGACTGAGTCAGAGAGAACTTTTACAGTGGCTGGAAAATTCTACAAAAATATATCTATGGCTAACAATGCCTCTGTTGACACAGTTTGTTTTTTAAACTAAATATCAGTATTTTCCCCAGTTGTATATAATTAAAATTTATTCACTTTAATGTAGTATGTTTTGTTATTTTTGACTATATTTTACTTCTATTAGTTTATTTACTCATAATTTTTATTAGAATGTATATTTACATTTATATTAATATTTAACAAATATTTTAGTGATATTTTGTAAAATACATATATTAAATATTTGAAATGAGTTAAAATTGTTTTGCTCATTTTAAAAGTTTAATGAATTATGAACACACTCAGTAAAATATCAATATTGATACTAGTTTAGTGTTATATAAGAGAAATAGAAAAATATGGCATTGTCATTCCAACCAAGAGTGTCACAAGCAGCTCCATGCAGGTGGTGCCACAACATGCTGGAATCAGCTTTCACTGGCTTGCAAGAACCAGTTGTTAAAATGTCAAGAAATATTGTAAGTCAGCTGCTACACACAGTCATTATTACAAATTATGTGTAATATTTTAACAAATTACCATAAATATTTCCAAAATGACAACAGTGAAATACAGAGAAAAAAAATAGTTTACCTCTTTTCATATTAAGGTATATAAAGTTAAAAAAATTAAGTTATACAAACTTACAATTAAATAAATTATATGAAAAACAAAGTTAATAGATATTCAAAATGTATCACTTCCTAGTTATTTTACTACATTTTTCTATTAGCTATGCTGTTAGGGTTATCTATGTCTATTGTATTTTTATGGTTGATATATGATATAGCAGTGTGATACTGTGTATATATCAGTTCCCACTCTGTGTTAGTGATATCTTGTTGGTAATTTGCAATTGGCCATCGTGGGAGTATTTTCCCGTAGAAATTGGCAAATTCTACAAAGCAGGGCTTGATTTATTGTTTTGTTGATATAATTAAACTTAAAAGTGTGCTTTGTATTTGTAGCCATTAAATGGTGAATAACACAAAAAAGAAGAAATACTCTTCCAGTATTTAAAAATACTATTAAAGAAGTCCTTTACATCACTGATGAATGAGTGAAGTTCTGACATAGCTCATTATTTTATCTTACTTGTTAATATAAAGGGAAATGTCAACAAGCATTCATGTTGGAACTACGCTGACTTGTCAATCGCAATTACAGGTTGGCTATGGATACAAGAGTTCAGCAAAAATCAACAGAAGCATTCTGTGAAAATCAATGGACTATATAGAATTTATGATAAAGAGTATTGTATATTTTATTATTTTTAAATTGGAAAAATTATTAAAATCATTTAAATAAAAATAATTTAAAATAATTTAATTAAAATTATTTTCAATTGTAAGACACACCTCCCACCACAGCTATTCTTTTAAACATTTATCAGCACATCAATGGCAGTTCTGGATTTAAACAAAATTTTAACAGTGTTATTGAAGTATAACTGATATACAAAAAACTGCATGTATTTAATGTATAGGATTTGATGGGTTTGAACATCTGCATACACCCACGAGCCATTACCGCACTTAAGGTAATAAACATCCATCACATCAAAAAATTTCTTCCTGCCCCCCATCTTTTTCTGTGGTAAGACCATTAAACTTGAGATCTCTTAACAAATTTTTTAATGTACAATACAGCATTGTTAAGTATAGGCACTACGTTGTAAATTACCAACTGTGATAACTTCTATAAGTAAAAATACAGGGAGCTTTGATTGCTTGTAACAAGAAGACTGGATATAGTCCAACATTCATCAAAGTCTTCCTTGTGGTTGTGGTATTTGAATTAAAATTGGAAGGGCGAGTAGGATGTCATGCTACAAAACAAGGAGAAGTATCTGGAGCAGTGAGAACAGGAAAGAGGGCTAGTGTGTTTGGGAATGGAAATACTGGGGCAGAAAGTGCACAGAAATGAGAGTAGGAAGACATGCAGGGGCTGGAGTATACAGAGCCTTGAGAAACGATTGAGAAGTTTGAGTAGTTGAATCATATGATTCGATATGTATTTTTAAAAGATCACTTTGTGAAAAATACTTTGGAAGGAAGCCAAAGTGTAGGTCATCAGTCACTTAGAAGGCTAACAGATGAAGGCAGTCCTGTGAGAGATCATGGAAGCTTAGCCTTTGGGGGTGGTGATAATACTGCAGAGAAGTGAATGATTAGAGAGATATTTAGGAAGCAAGATTGATAAGACTTAATGATGTATTAGATATTGTGAATGGGGGAGAGGGCAGTTTCAAGAAGTTTTACTGTGTTTCTTTAAGAACAACCAGGAGAATGGTACCAATTATTGACTCAGAGAAAGGTGACAGAGGGCCCAGTCTGAGTTGAAGTTTTGGGCATTCTAAGTTTGAAGTGCCTTTGAGACATCACAATGGAGATGTTGATCATTAATTAGATACAGCATGCTTATGCCTTTTATGTGGTATTATCATTTGGTTTCTCTTTTCAGACTGTGAACTCTTTGAGGCTAGCTAGCAAACATACCTATCACTCAAATTTCTTATTTTCAGTTAGCAGATACTCCAATTAAGCAGGAGCTTATTGAAAAGATATTGGGTGCCTGCCAGGTTTAAGTAAGGCTAGAGCACTATGTATGGAAAAAGGTTTCTAGGAGCAAAGCTCCAAATCCCGTATCAGAACTGGTGCAATGAGGAAACCATGGCAGAACACCAGTCTACACCTGTACTACTGCCCCTTTGGTGCCAACACCTCAACTTTACCACAGCTTCTACCACATGCCATTTCTGTGCCCTCACCTTGCAGCCTCCATCTGCAGAGAGTGTGGATGTGTCAGAGTCAGATATGGTTGTACTTGATTGCCAGAGACTAGGTCACGAGATTATTCTCTGTTTGCAAGAATGACTAGGAATGTGAGTGTCTAACATACTCAGCCCCTGTAAGGGAAGAAGCTTTTGCTCTTCAACCGAGATAATAAAGTGGAGGCACTGCACACAAAGTGGAAAGAGGTTTAGATTTTGCATGGCTAACACAAATGGCAGATTTCCCCTTACGTATATCTTATTCATCTTTGTATGCTTAGCACCTTATGTAGCAGATCTGAAACAATAATTTACTCTGAATCGAAACATTTTAAACAATGAATTAGAGTAATTCAGGTAAAAATCTTCTTCTTTATTTTGATCATTTAGACAGTCTTCCTATTACTAGATTATTATACATCATTTTAATTTGTTTTTTGTAAGCTAGCCTCACTGTGATATTCCATACTTACTATTATACTTTGTTCTTTAGAAAAATATGTATTTTTTTCAAAAGAGCAGTGGGCTTACATTTCTTATTTGAGGGATGTAGGGCACATTTCGGTGCCCCAAATGTTTTAGACATTTTATTTAAGGAAAACATTTTTTTCCATTTCTCCTTTCCTACCTGTGCCTTATAATGCTAAACAAATAAATAATATCTGACATTTCCTATTGTTCCATGGTGTATTTTTGCCCTAGAACTTATTTCACATTCCATCAGTCCCATTCAGATTGATGGAGTGCGATCATTTAGCACTTCTCTTGCCTCCTTCCTTTTAATGTTTTGGGCTTTCTAAGTTTTATTTTTCCTTCAAAAATTTGAAAAACCCTGCATTGTCTTCATAAGCTATAATAGATGAGCAACAAAGATTCTAGCTGAACCTTGTTTAATGGTGGTAATGATTAATGAGGAAACAATTTCTTATTAACTTGAGAAAGTAATCTTAGTAGATCATTTCTCCCTCAGACATGCAAATCAGATAGTTTTACTTGCTTATTCCTATTATACGTTTCATGTTTTGGTGTAAAAAGAAGGCTTTTGTTTTTTTCTCCTATCAGTGTTGTAGTTTTCCTTGACACTAACGTCTTGAGTATTTTCTTTCTATGATAGCAAGAACTGTTGTTAGAAGAGGCATGCTGTGTTATAATGCTAATTACCTGTCCATTTACTCCAAACCTTGTGGTAGTTTGTAGTGCGTCACTTATACTAGAACCATATGTGTTAGAATGCTCCTCCCTGTGTTGTTTTAAGTTAGCATTGGCCAAAAGAGGACTTTATGCAAGATTTGGAAGGCTGAAGTGAAGCAGTAACCATTTTCCTAGAAGGCCGTCATGGTTAGACGCAGTGACTGACAGATGCAGAGGTGCCCGTGCGTGCTGGCAGGTTCCAGCTGGCTCTTGGTCTGCATCCAGCTTTTCTTTCTCATCCTGGACCCACAGTGGTTCCAGGCCCACTCCCAACTCTCTGTAGTGGACTCAGAGGAGTGGTAGCTGCACAGAAGCACACTTCCCATAGAGCTTCCTATGAAGTCCTGTCAAGTCCCATTTCAGTTGTTGGATGTGTTTGGCTTTTCAGATTGCCTGGCTGGTCACACTCACTCTGATCCTCCAACTTCTTGGACCTCCTGAGCTTCTTGATTCTCCTTTGCCCAGATTTTCATCTAATTTTGTGATATCTAACTCCTATAATAAATCTCTTAGCCTGAAACTCATGGTGTTTCTATTTTCTGGTTGAACCCTGACTGATTGAGTTCTTTGTGCTAAAACTTAAAACTTGTCCTGATACCTTTTTCTTTGCTGTTTGTATTTATCATGAATTACTTTATTTTTTTGGCAAGTTTAAGACTTGCCTCAAATAATTTTATTTCCATTATTGGCAAAGAGTCTAAGTTATTTTTTCTAGAGTTATTTCGTGTTCTCCTTTTGGTGAATTCTGAGCACATAATTAATGTCTGCATTAGTTTTCTACAATTTATTAATTTGAAAACGTGAGATAATTACGCATCCCAGTGTAGTTGTGAGAATGTTAATAAATTGTAAAGCATGTTATAATTGGTAGTCACTAAGTTATTCTGTAGATATATGTGAACTTTCTCTATTTTGTCCTTAGTAAGAGAAGATACACTAAAACAACAATAACAACAACAACAAAACCTGTTTTCTCGTTGGGAACTTGGGTGTGTTATCCCACCATTTCTAGATGGAAGATATATTGCTTAATTTAGAAATAAAAAAAGTAAAACAATAAGTGAAATATATATGAACTGTGATATGAAATAATGATATTTATAAGAGTAAAAATTGGGCTCCTTTTACGTATCTGATATGGGCAAATGTTAAATCAACTTTGTTACATATTCTTAATGGAATGTTATGTAGCATTAAAATGTTTCTGAAGACTTTATAATAACTTGGGAAAATGTTTAAATATTAGTGGAAACATAAGATATGGAATACTACATATAAAAAAACTGGAAGGAAATATTTTAAAATATCAATAGTAGTGGCCCGACAAGTAAATTTTTTCTATGTCTGTTTTCCTGTGGTTTCTAAATTTTCTGTTACCTTTAATATAAAGTATAAATTTTATTTAATAAGTTGTGAATTGCTGTTGAGAATGGTACTCTGCTGTTTATTCATAGCTGTGAATCACAATAAAATGATAGGGAAGCCAATAAATTGCTTTTTATTTCATTGGCGTAGCTAAAGAGGTATGTGAGCAAACTTCTTTTCTTAAACAGCTGGCAAACATTTTCTTTCTACCTTTTCTCCCCCCACAATTATTGCTGGGTGTAAAGGCATTGGCACCAGTACAGCCTTTCATTTTCTGCAGAGGATTGCATGCAATATTTATGTATTATATATCATTACTTAGAAATCAGTTTATGATAAAGGGAGCCAGAACTCTTCCACGGGGTTGCTTCTTTCTGTTTGAAGAGGCATCTTTTCATTGGAATGTAGTAATGGCTGTAGTACTTTGGCAAATAGCTATAAAACATGTAAGCGTCCTCCGTTCTTGTATTAATCCATCAGGAAGCTTTCGGGGATTCTTCTTGTCTAAAATATTCATAGGCAGCAGAATGTCCTGAATGCCCTGCAGAATTTGTGCAGAGCCAAGGGGATGATTGATAGTGAAGTTCTGTTCTGAGTCACTCACAGTATGTAATTCTATTTGTCTTGCCCAATATGGGAGAACAGGCAACTCATAAAAGGTAAAGGTAATAGACACTGTATTTTCTTACATTTAAAGAAGAGTTTGGTTTGTCCACTTCACTGTACTCCACTGAATATAGCAATTTTTTTAAATAAAATAAAATGCAGTTGCACCATTCTTTGTAGAGTGGTAAAAAGTTTTATTAAACAGATGTCATTTATTATATTGCACATTTCTCTTTGGTACATATTTGCCTGCCTGGATGTATCTTAAGTAAATGAGGTTCAAAGGCTTAGTTAAAGGAAAACCAGTCAGGGTGCCTACTATAAGCAGGGTATACAGTAGATATTCAATACATCCCTTAATGAATAAAAGTCACTGTCCATCTTTGAGTATTTTTGACATTAGTGTTTTTAAGATATCATTCAGTTTTCCATTAAATCATTGTTAAAACTGAAATTCTGTTCAGGCTAATCTCATGAGGTCAGGTAATGCAACAGATAAGAAATAGACAATATTGCAACTGCTAGCTGGATTTAGCACTTTGAACCACTCTTATTTCCTCAGGGCATGAGTCTATCATTTGCACTTGTTCGCAAGTCCCTGAGTTTTGGCTGAGTCAGGACCTTGGAATCAGGTCTGGAGTTCTTGCTTTTGGTTTTCATTCTTCAGAATATAACCTATCATTGTTTATGTCAGATATTATGCTGCATTTTATCTAAAATGAATTGCAATGTATTGGAAAGATAGAATAAGTTAATTACAGTGTTCAAATTTTATTTTTCTTTAGTTAAAAAGGTACTGGAGTTACAGAAATATAGCATCACTATGAAGAAATTCTTGATGTATTAGACCATTGAAGTCAATTGGGACCTTCTACGTACAAGGAAAAGGTATTTGAGCCAAGAGTTGATTATAAGTGTGTATAATTTGGTAGACTGTAATTAGTTAAACAGCAGGGGCCATATTTCAACATTATTCAATTTTCGCTTTGCACATAGTAGGAAATCAATAAATATTGCATTAAGCAGAAACCTGGAAGAGTCTTAGACTACAGGTAATAATCATTTAGGCAGAAATTGCCAACTGGTGGGTTTTCCACAAGAGACTCATTAGACCTTGAAATTTGGGTATTACTTTGACTGGTTTGTGTTACATTTTCCATTAAGCTGGCTTCTAATACTATCTCATGCTTTAGCATATCCCTTATCTTTGTTCTTGGCATACAAAATATAGTTACCTTCCAATCTTTGAGACACACAGTAAATTTGCCCAGAAATTTGTCCACTAGGCAAAGAAAATATTTGCTGACATAGGTAACCAAAGATATATACACATGTCTAACCTATCCTGAAAACATCTTCCTGTCGATTGTAATTTGTTGAGAATTTTTATACTCTTTCCACTGAAGTGAAGAAAAGTTGCTTTTCAAGTGGTATGGAAACAAAGTGGAATTTGAAGTCCCTAAGTCTGTTAGTTTTTTTGCCCCTATGTAGAGGGGCAAAGATAGAATAGGCTACTTTAAAAAACTGTTTCAACTTTTATTTATAATTTTAAATAAGCACGAGAGGAGCATAATCTGATTTAAATTTTATAGAAATCATACTGTTATGTACTATTTTAGGGATTTGGGGGAAATATAAGTGGAAAGAAGAACATAAACTAGGAGGCTATTGCAGTAATCCAGGAACAAGATGGCAGTGGAGTTGGAGAATAGTGGACTGATTCAGGATTTTTTTGGAGGTGAAATTGATAGGTCTTGATAGAAGATATTGGAGAGTGAGGGGAACTGTTATATAAAAAAATGGGCTGACTTGTCTAGATTTAATTTGAAAATATGAAGGAAGATTGCAAAGAGTTTGCCTCTAAATATTTGACGTTTTACTTTTAAGTAGGTGTGAACTTAGTTGATGAACTCTTTTTGATCAGATAAATTAAAAGAAGGCAGTGAAGTGAGTGGTTACAAGAACAGGTTTTGGACTCAGACTGCAAGGGTTGAACCCCAGTTCAATCAGGAGCTATTTGCGTGAGGGAAAATTACCTTTATTTTCTATCCCTCAATTTCCTCATTTCCAATGGTACCTATACAGAAGGTTGTGGCTAATAAATGAGGTAATTCACCTAAAGTACTTGGTAAGCTGTGGCCCAAGGTAAACACTCCATTGCAGCTATTACTTTTTTATAAAGTGGGCAGTTCACAGAGCCAGTCTAGATAGCTGAGAAACAAGAAAAGGTGATCTCAGATATCTAGATGTTTGAGGTGTACTGGGGTGAATTACCTGAATTTTGTCCTCTTCTTCTCAAGTTCAAAACTGTTAGGCTATCATATGTTTTGCAGAAATGAGTATCTGCCTTTGAAATATCTTGCTCACATGGAAAACTGAAACTATATAGAAATACTTTTAAACAGTTAAATTTACCATTGAAATTTTTATTTTTATTAAGCCTTGAAAAAAATGTTTTACATGACACTAGTCTTTCCTAATAATACACACTGTCCATCTACCATAAGAGCCACCTTACAGCAACCCTTGGATTTTCTCTAGTTCTTTTATTAACTGGTATTTCCCTGGAGAGACTGATTCCCTAAACGTGGTATGAGCTGACAACATGGATCTAAAGGCAGAGGATCAGTGGTGCTCTGATTATTGATGTTGCCACATGGGAGGTTCTGGCAACAGAATGGGTCGTTTCTGTCTCTCTCTATGGCTGCTCCTCTGAGGGGTACTTAAGAGCAGGAGCCATATCAATGGGAGGCAGTCTCATTAGTGCTGCAGCTGTCATCAATTAAAACTTCTCCTTGGCAAGGATAGTTCCTCTTCCCTCCACTTTGCTTGTAGTGCAAGTGTCTGTTTTTTAAAAATTTATTTATTTATTTATTTATTTTTGACTGCGTTGGGTCTTTGTTGTTGCATGCGGGCTTTCTCTAGTTGCCGCGAGCTGGGGATACGCTATGTTGCGGTCCACGGACTTCCCATCTTAGTGGCTTCTCTTGTTGCGGAGCATGGGCTCTAGGCACGCAGGGTTCAGTAGCTGTGGCATACGTGCTCAGTAGTTGTGGCTCACGGGCTCTGGAGCTCCGGCTCAGTAGTTGTGGCTCACGGGCCTAGCCACTCTGTGGCATGTGGGATCTTCCCGGACCAGGGCTCGAACCCATGTCCCCTGCATTGGCGGGTGGATTCTTAACCACTGTGCCCCCAGGGAAGCCCCCAAGTGTCTGTTTTTAAAGGGTATCTTGATTTGGCTCTCTATTCCCATAGTTGACAGACGAACAAATAGAAATAATATTTGCAAAAACAATAACAGCAGTAATGCTTATTGAGGACTTATCTGCTTTACAAAATTTAAAAAAATTTAATACAGTTTAAAAGGCTATTTTCCATGTACAGTATTACAAAATATTGGCTATATTCCTCGTGTTGTGCAATACATCCTTGAGCCTATCTTACACCCCAAAATTTGTACCTCCCACATCCCCATGCTATATTGCCCCTCCCCGGGTAACCATTACTTACCTGCTTTTTATCAATTTTATATAATTATCTTTTATGACCCTTGAAAAGGAGAGGAGAAGTTGCTTATGTAGGCAAGTAAGTAGCATGCCCCTGCCCTATTTAATTTACTTGTCCAGCTTTTAATTTTCCTTAATTTGTACCTAAGAACACAGAGAGTGTTCTGAACATGGAGCTGGGGAAGGCTGATTGGGTTTGGATTGAGAAAGGGAGTGGTTGGAAGAAGAATGAATGTATTTAGACCGGAGAGAATTTGTGAATAGGAGGCTCTGCAGGCCTCTGTGGCGTTGCCTATAAGCAGTCCCAGTGTGTACTGTAATGGAACCAGACGATTTTGACTTGTGTCCCAACTTGGACTTCTGCTTTGGAGCTGGTTTAAGATTGATCAGCAAAGCAGAGCCAGGACTATATGTAGCTTGGGCGTACTCTGTGCTTTCAAGAATCCAGGTGTGACATTCTTTTTCTAAATTAAGGATTCACAGCCATGGGTACATTTACTCAGGTAAATGATATGATGAAAAGATTGCATGAACCATTAGTTCAGTGGCAAGTGTTTAAATGAGAAGAAATGTGATATACATATAGATAGATATGATATAGATATCTAGATGTAGACAGATAATTGAAGTTTGGAGGGGGATGAAAATAGCACTTATTTGGGGGTTTGGCTAGCCAGTGAGACTTTTTTTAGTGGAGGCTGTTCGGAATGCTATTGGGATTTTGTTTTGCTCAGTAGGGTACATCAGCTAGGGGATTTTGAATATATCAGATGGGGTGGGGAGTTGAAATAGAGTTACCAGGGATTGATAGGGCTGTGAGAATTATTTTTTCCTCTGTGACTGTAATATAACTTCTCTTTTGTCTTCTGATGAAAATTTGATTAAAATATTCTTTTGACGTTGAATTCGTGTTTTATTTGGGTGTGTTTTGCCCTAAGATGTATTCAAGGAGCATCAGGGTAAGAGGCGAAATTGTGAAGCTATCCATACTTAAAACAGTTTACATGGTAAAGGAAAAGGGAGGTTGTGAAGTGCCCTACCACCCACTGAGTACAGCAAAGACAAGGAGCCCAGAAAACATTCATCAATGGGCTCTAATGCCTTTTCTAATGCCTGCCATATGATAGATACTGAAGAAATGTTTGTTGAACAAATTTTTATATTTTACTACTTTTTTTTTTTTTTTTTTTTTAGCAGTACGCAGGCCTCTCACTGTTGTGGCCTCTCCCGTTGCGGAGCACAGGCTCCGGACGCGCAGGCTCAGTGGCCATGGCTCACGGGCCCAGCCGCTCCGCAGCACGTGGGATCTTACCGGACCGGGGCACGAACCCGTGTCCCCTGCATCGGCAGGCGGACTCTCAAACACTGCACCACCAGGGAAGCCCACATTTTTATATTTTAGAATGAATGAAAAAGAGCTGGCTGGAAAATGGACATGGAGAGAGTTTACTTCATGAAAATTCCCCCAATGTTTGGGAATAGAAATGTGCCCATGTTCACTCTGAGCGAGTGAAGTACTTGAAAGGTGTGTGTATGCGCTCGTGCATATGTGTGTGTGTTTTAAGGATTAAAAATACGCAAGAACTCTGCAAGAAATTTCATTTCTTTTTGCGGTTTAAGAATAAAACCAGCAAACCAGTACATTTATAGTACTTGAACCTCTAATATTAAGAATTTCTATTTGGGGACTTCCCTGGTGGCACAGTGGCTAAGGATCCACTTGACAATGCAGGGGACACAGGTTCGAGCCCTGGTCCGGGAAGATCCCACATGCTGCGGAGCAACTAAGCCTGTGCGCCACAACTACTGAGCCTGCGCTCTAGAGCCCACGATCCACAACTACTAAGCCCACATGCCACAACTACTGAAGCGCGCGTGCCTACAGTCCGTGCTCCGCAACTAGAGAAGGCACTGCAAAGAGAAGCCTGTGCACCAGAATGAAGAGTACCCCACGCTCGCTGCAACTAGCGAAAGCCCGTGTGCAGCAACAAAGACCCAACGCAGCCAAAAATAAATAAATAAAGAGAATTTCTATTTGATCTCTTAAGACCATTCTTCCCTTTAATGTTGGAGAGACATTTTACTGTGGATGTGGTGGTGGCTTATGGCAGTATATCTTTGGTTAGGAAAGAGCAGGATAATAATTCATATAGAATGTATCTTGATTAGTTGTAGATTGCTTTCCTTTGAAGAATATGAAATGAAGCGTGACTTTAAACCACTGTTTTTTTTTGATAAAGCGAGCTAAATTTCTTCTAAGGGTCTTCATCATAAGTGAAAACAAACAGGAATAAAACAAAGGCTATTATTTTTCTCTTTTTCAATTTTTAAATTTATCCTCCTTTTGGCTATATTGATGAAAAAATAGATTGGAACATAGTTGATTTATTAATTTAACCCTGATCAATGTGGATTGCTTGCAGGACTAGTTAAGTTAATGAGGAAAGTGACCAAAGTGAATGGATTTTGAATAGCCAGATCTACATCATTCACCTTAACACAGACTTATCTTTGTTTTAAATAATCAATTTGGCAACGAAGCAGGTAATCTTAAAAGGCAAAGTCCTTTTTCTTATTCTTGTAGACATTGCCACTTTAATTCTAATTGTTTTTTTATGTCCAAAACAAGATGGATATATTTGAAACATTTGATTTCCTGAAATAGAGCTAGAAGTACTGGGACTGATATAGATGTAAGTGAAATCCAACAAAACTTCAGCAGACAATAGCACTTGAAAATTTTAAGTTTTATTTTCATTGTCACTTCCGGAAAGCTATGCAATGGAGAAAGAAGAAATGTATGATGGAGAATGAAGTAAGGTAATTAGGTACATATTCTGATCATGAATTTTATGCTTTTAGAGGAGAAGTATATGCATGTGTGTGTGTGTGTGTGTGTGCGTGCGTGCATGTATGTGTATATATGTACATATACACAGAGGTCTCAAAACAACATTGATTTAAAACCAGTAATGTGCCTAAGAAGAGCTTCTCATTTGATGTCTATAATAGAGTAAAATTCACTGCTTTGAAATTGTAGCAAATAGAAATGAAACTTTATTCATCTTCTGTGGATATCTTCTAGTCTGGATATAGCGTCTGACAGCATTCTATTCTGATAACTTCTCTTTGATGTTTTTCTTCTTCCCCAAACAGTTACAATTTGGTATGGCTTATAATATGAATTTAGAGATGCATTTTCACCTTCTTCCCAGAGAGTTTTGTTATCTTTTAGCAACTCTTTTGTTGGATACAGCAGAAGGCAACTTGCCATATTTTTCTCTTGAGGTGAATCCGTTTACAACAGCCTACTAGTGATTTGTAGCTGAAAAGAATCAAATCGAAGGCACACATTTATAAAAGAATTTCTCAGTCCCCAAGAAAAGGATTCTCACACCCTTATAGTGTATAACTCCCTCTGGGATCATGAGACAATATCATTTGTATAAACATATGTGGGTATTCTGTTTCTCTTAAGTCTATGTCTATGCAGTATAGACATGTATTTGTTTTTCTGTGAAAGTAGAGAAGGATTGATACAATGCATTGGAATAATTCTGATATTCCAATTTGAATATTTCTGATAGTTCCAGAATATTAGGAGCTGTAGAAAGAATTTGAACTACTTCTGTTAGTTGTCCCAAAAAATAACCAGGTAGAAAACAGGTCTGATAACGCGTGGAAAGGTTATGGACTAATCAATGGGATCCTCAGGGGACAGTTGATGCCCGAGACTTGATTCCCAGTCTGCCTCAAGATTTAGTACTAATTAAAGTAAAATGAACAATAAGATATGATGAAGTAAATAGTATTTGATCAGGACTTAATGGACAAGTGCATGAAAAGAAGGGGAGAAGTGAAGGAAATACAGTAGCTCTGTAGTTTAGATAAACCAGACTCTTACTGTTTCCTGTAACAATCTTTAGAAAAAAGTCAAATACAAGATCTAAAAAGGCGATTTAGTTAGGTTTAAAGAATACACTCCAAGAATACAGAGTATGTACACTTTGGTCGTCTAATCTCTCCAAAAATTAGAATTAGACTGTTTAGATGAGAGCTTCACTACTGAAATCTGCCCAATACAATATCAACTGCATCAAGCCCTGTATCCTTGTTTATATCAGTTACCACAAGAAACCCGAAGCCCACTTGGATTATTTATAACTTGGATTCTCATTCCCATATGGCTCTGTGCAACTGCTAAGTAGGATCCCATTTCTCCCTTTTCTCCATTTCTTAAAACACTTCTGCCCTCTAGAATACATTTGTCATAAGCAAAATACCTCGTCTTTAGAGCTCAGCATTGTCCTTGTCTCTTTCTTTTTTTTTTTCCATAACTTAAATCAAATACTAAAGATAATATTTTGCCTCTGTAATTCTAGATGGGTGACTGCTTCCTTTCCCATACTCTTTGAACCAGTGGGCTGGGAAATGGTATAGATATACTACTCGCTCTTCATTGTTGTTTTCAAATTTTTCATCCTCTCTTCCCCTAAAGAGCCACAGCTTTAAAACACATATCATCAGATTATAACACCCACTGTACCCTTGCATAGTCATCTGGAGACCCCAAGTTGCTTCTCTTAACTCTTTGAATATTTCAATATCTGGATTACTGTCATTCTTTCTAGGTTACCCCATTCACAATTTTCATGGGTTCAATAACCCAAGCGGAAGATCTTTTTAATACCCTTGTTTTCTTGATTCTTCCTTCTCCTGTGCTCTTCTCTCCTTCCTACATCAGCTACTTATCCTCATGGTCACACTCTCAACTTTGTTACTACCACTGACTACTTTCCATCTTAAATATTAATTTCAAGGCTTCTCCCTCCTGTGTATCCAGCTTGTTCCCTCTAATATATGATCTCCAAAAATACTTTGTACCCATTGAGACATATAGTCTTTTGGTTATATAATTTAAAAATGTCTCTCAATATAGTGGCCATGAGACTGCATCTTGCAGACCTCCTACTACAGCGACTGAATTGACACAGGACTCCAGCAGCTGCATTCGCCACCTGAAATCCATTGCTGCATCTGCACTGAGACCAGTGTCTGAGTTGGTGGGCATTTTAAGGCAGACCCATTCTTGGGAGACATGGGACTCCTTTGCCAACTTTGTCTCAAGGACTCTGATGGCTTGCTGAACTTTCCTTAGCCTGCATGATAGTCTAGGATACTTACACCCAACCTTGTATCCCACTTGTCAGATAGATTCCATCATGGTCTGGCAGTTCTCCTTGCCCTCTCTGCCTCCATTCCTATTTCCTTTTACAGAGGCATTCTCCCTCATAAAATTTTTACACTTTTAATCCCATTTTGCATCTGACTCTTGCAGGAGTGGGACTAAATACTCACTTTGTTCATATCCTTACTTCCATCCTTACCCATATTAGACTCCATAGTTCACTCACTCTTGTATTCCTTCAACTCTCCTACTCCTTTTTCACTTGGTCACACTTGCCCGGCAAACCCCGAATCCTTCTCATAGCCAGTGGTTTGCCTACTCTGTGCCTGCATCTCTGTAGCTGAAGATGTTGGACACAAGACCATTCTGAATCATCTCATTTAAAATTCAAGACCAGCAGTGTTTTAAGGGTGATCCTCTTACGCCTTCCTATTTCACATAGGGCCTTGTGGACTGTTGAAGAGCTTTGGAAGATATGATCGAGAATTTATGTTTTAAAAGGATTCCTCTAGTTGCTGGATGGCTAAATGACTCTAGTGGGTTATTTAGAGGTTGTTTACTTGCCCCCCCTCCATGTTTAGTCTCTCTGTCTTCCATTAATATTTAGCTGGTCACTTGGTTACCCAGAATTAAGACTGCACTTTCCAGGCTGCCCCCGACCCCAACCCCCTTGCGGTTATGTGTGGCAATGAAAGCAAATTCAGCCCTAGGGATGGAAATTGGAAATGTTAACTGTAATTTTCAGAAACTGACTTTTAAAAGAGGGAGACTCCTCTTCAACCTTCCTGGCTACGTGCTAAATCAGATATGGACTTACGGCTGAAGCTTGCATGAACATCTTAGACTGTGAGGGAAATCTTCTTCATTGTGGAGGAACACGATAGGAGTATGGGTCACTGATATCATAGAACATCATACTAACCCTGAACACTCTCTACCTGGACTATTTCACATGTGAGAAAAATAACCTCCTGTCTTGTTTAAGGTCCTATTATTTTCGGTGAACTGTCATATACACCAATACCTAATCCTAACTGATACAGGAGGAAGTGAGGACACAAGAAAACCTACTGTGAGGTCATTTCAATAACCCAAATGAGAAAGAACTGTGGCTTGGACTAGGTAACAGCAGTGGAAGTGGTAAAAATATTCAGATTCTGAGTGTTTAATACAGTAGCATATTTTCTTGTGACGAGTAAAGGATAAAAAAAGTCAAAGTGATCCAAAATCCAAAGGTGTGAGCCTGGGTAACTGGTGGTGCAGTAAACAAACAAACAAAAAAATGGGACCACAAGAGGAGAAATAGGTTTAGAAGGGAAAAGGATGAGTTCACTTTAGACACTATTGTTCTCTGTTTGAAGTTCTGCCAGGATCACATGGAGCTGTTCAAGATTTCTAAGACATTCAGATGTAGATCTGTGGATTATTCACATTGAGTTGATGGGTGGTCATAAAAGCATACAGGCTAAGGCAAAAGAGAAAGGAGGGGTGACGATACTATTCTCTGAATTAATTCTGTATTAATTCTCTGTATTAATTCTCTACTGGGGATATCCGTAGTTAGAAAGCTTTATGTGGTATTGAAGTATGCAGTGAAAAGATGCACTAACCTTTACTAAATTGTAAAATTAGACACTGGCTGCTTTTTGTTTGGCTCTGTGTTCCCATTTAAAAGAACATGTTCTTTCTTTATTTATGAAGGGCCTGAATCCAAATTCTCTTCAATGATATTATTTTGGTAACTTTGGGTTAGTATTCTATGGCCCAGAGTTTATATCACTAAATTATCACACATTTGGTACAACAGTTCAGGAAAGCCTTTTACGTGAAAGGCCAAAATTAGCATAGGAACCAAAGAAGAATATAGCATAACTTCTTTTTGCACCCAAGGATCAATCTTTTCATGTGGATATGTTGGCAAAATAATGCTTAAATATAGGCCTACTTTGAAAATTAAAGCAAAAAGCTTCTCTTTGGGGAATAAAAAGCACAGCTTAAAGTAATTTTTTTCAGGAAGTTTTCTTGCCTTGAATATAAATGATCCTCTTATACATTGTTTTATTGACAGTATGGTCTGGCATACAATATAGTGACATATGAGACTTGTACACACCAGAATTCGTTTTTTGATGTATTGCTAATGGATTTTTAAATTTTGGAAACAAATTTACAATTAAGAAGTAGCTAATAATTTTGGAGAGTTTATGATTTTCTTTTACCTTGTTCAATAAAGGCAGCATGTTAAGGTGAAAAGAGCATGGACTTCGGCATCAGGCTGATAGTGTTTTGAATACCATTCTGCCACTTGCTACTAGTGTGACCAGTTGGTTTATCTAAATAAAGAAAATCACTCCTCTGTTGTAAGGTTGTGAGGATTAAATGAGGTGATGCCAATGAACTGTATTTCATATGGAACATTATGATCATAACAGAGTATTTTATAGTAATTGTTGTTGCTAGTGTAATTATTAATAACGATTTCCATCCGTAACAAACACTGGCTTAGCATTCTTTTCGACATAAAAAGAAAAAGAGAAATAATCTGTTTTAGCTGTAGAATAGTAACCCTGTCTTTTGTGCTGTTGCAGTGCTTCTTATAGATAATGTTCACATAGGCGACATACTCTCACAGGCATATGAAATTTCCATGGCTTGTAAGTAATTCCTGGCAAGCTGGTTATTTTGTCACTCTCTCTACTACTCAGGAAAGTATATTGGGATACAAAAGGGATTTATTCATTTAACAACTATTTGATGAGAGCCTACTATATCTGAGGTAATTTCTTGATGAATGAAAAGGGATGGAATTAGCCACGTGAAGCATACAACCTAGTAGGTGTGAAAATGATGTTATTATATGAATAAACTTAAATGTGATCTAATTTTTCAAATGGATCATTTCCCAAACCTTGAAATTCTGACATGTAATGAATTATTGTGACATCCTTCACAACTAATTGAGATATTTCAGTATGTTGCAACTTTGGAGTTGAAATCTAATCTAAAGCATCATGATTTATGCTAAATCCACCTAGGGAGCAAGAAAACAATAATAGGAGATGATAGCTAACATGTATAATATCTTATTAACAGGTAATCACAGAGTAGGTAGTGTGGTGAGGATTAGATAAGTACTTCAGGATAGCTCTACTTCTTTCACATTCTGGCCTGATATTTTAATCAAGAGAAACCCAACTTGAAACTAATGTGCATCCTTTTGGCTACTTTGACTTGTGCCCCCTCAACCCACTGCTTCTCTTGGAGGGCCTCTGATTCCAAACTGTATCTAATGACAGTTTTCCTGTGGGAAGCACTTTGCCCTGGTGATAATGTTTGTCTCTGACCATCTACTCATACATATCAATGTGGCTTTCAACAGCAATGTGGGAAGCCATGTTTGTGACTCTGGTATGGAGATCAGCACAAGGGATTCTGGAAATGTATCATGGGTGGCATCAGAGCAAGCTCAAGAGAAACAGCTTAAAACTACATAGATTCAGAAGATATATTTTGGGCAGAACATGGAGTAGTAATAGTTTGTGGATTATTTTTCTTTCCTATAAATATCAGTAAGACACTTTTAATAGTACAGGTTCATTTGTAACAAAGGACACAGTTTAAGAGTACAAATAATTTACATTCTTTTTAGTTCTCAGAGTTCACCTCTTTTTCATTCTGAAGGATGGGGCTTGTAAGACAATCTTCTGATTCCTAGAGCTCTTTTATTCTTTAATTTGGCTCTACTATGAAACAGCTTTCATTTTATGGGCAAAAAGTAAGAACACCAATGGTTACACAGATATTTCCAGTGCACCATACTGGATGAGAAATTACCACAAAGTGCCACTATCCTAGTTGCCTTAGGATTTTGGAGACATCTATTGGTTATGTTAAAATCTGCTTTTTTATGACAATGGAAACACAAGGAGCCACTGGAGCATTAAGAAAGACAGTGTCGGTGAGAGATAGGTAATAGGTCATTTAATCAACATGTTTGAGAGCTGCCTTCTTGCAAAGCAATGCTCCCAGCTCTAGGGCCTAGTGGAGGCAGGTCCACAGTGGCACAAATAGGCAGTTCCCTTCAGTTAGTTCTAATTTCGTGGTTTTAAAGGTGGTTCTAATTAGAATAAGGTTTAATTTGGTCACATCTAAAGTAGTCATGATTGTAATAAAAATTTCCCTAAATAAGCAAGACTTATACAAGAAGCAAAAATTATCTTTGAGTTTCTAGACTTTCCTGCTCAGTGTGCCTTTATCAATACTGGATCCCCTCTGTCTATACTATCCCCAGTAATTTTTAAAAAATTAATTAATTAATTTACTTTATTTATTTTTGGCTGCATTGGCTCTTCATTGCTGTGCTCAGGCTTTCTCTAGTTGTGGCGAGCAAGGGCTACTCTCCGTTGCAGTGCGGGATCTTCTCTTTGCGGTAGCTTCTCTTGTTGCGGAGCATGGGCTCTAGGCGCATGGGCTTCAATAACTGTGGCTCATAGGCTCTAGAGCGCAGGC
Source organism: Kogia breviceps (assembly GCF_026419965.1). Taxonomy (NCBI): domain Eukaryota; kingdom Metazoa; phylum Chordata; class Mammalia; order Artiodactyla; family Physeteridae; genus Kogia; species Kogia breviceps. The sequence continues at coordinate 64,301,738 of NC_081318.1, read as the reverse complement.
TCAGTAGTTGTGGCACACAGGCTTAGTTGCTCCGTGACATGGGCTCCCGGACCAGGGCTCGAACCCGTGTCCCCTGCATTGGCAGGCAGATTCTTAACCACTGCGCCACCAAGGAAGTCCCCCAGTAATTTTTTGATATTCCATTTCCAAGGAGTTTGATAAAAGCTGGCCTAGTTAACTAGTTTTGCTATATATCTAAATTCTGAGAATCTTGAGGAAAGATGATATAAGAGGGATGAGGGGAAGAAGGTTAGAAAGGAATATTCCAACAGCACAATCACACTTTATCCCAATAAGGTAAAAGCAGGGGAAGCATTTAAACAAGCTAAAGTGGCCACAAAATCTAGGTTTTAAAAGGGCATGCACAAAAGATGAAAAGAGGATAACCATGGGAGAATATGAAACTAGCAGATATTTGTAAGACATATTAAGAAGAACAAATTTATATCTCATTTGTATTTAAAATAGATATAATAAAAAAGAACAAACTAATATCTTCTTTATATTTAAATAGATATAATAAAAAGGAACAAACAATTGATGCATGCAAAACTTATTAGATGAATTTCACAGACATCAGGCTGAGTAAGAGAAGCCCGTCTCAAAAGGTTACATACTGTATGATTCCATTTATATGACATTCTTGAAAAGACAAAACTGCAGTGATAGAGAACAGATCAGTGATTAGCAGAGGTTAGGAATGAGAGGTGTGTGTGTGACTATAAATAGGTAGCAGTGAGGAGGTTTTTGGGGTGATGGGACTGTTCTGTATCTGACTGTGGTAGTGGTTACATGAATCTAATATGAGTCGGTGTCCATAGAACTGTATACCTAATAATAAAAAGTTATGTTTACTGTATGACACTTGGAAAATAAAATTAAAGAAATAAAACTTCACAGAGGAAAAAAAGAGGTATAATAATACCAGGCTTATGGAGCAGTTGGTAATATTAACTGAGATCATGTGATTGTATGTGTGTATGTAAAGCACTCAGCACATCCTTAGTTGGTGCTCGAAGCACCAACTTCTCTGTACTTCTGCTTTTAGGTAAGTCATCAATCCTACCTATACCTCAAGTTCCTTATCCTTTTTTAAAAATTGAAAAAAATAAATCACACTGTTTTAGACATGCAGCAGATAGTTTGTGTGTGTGTGTGTGAAAGCTGGAAAATTCATCAGAGCATGTTTTAGATATTTTTGAATAGATTTGATGTACAGCAGGGATTTTTTTCTGAGCCAATGGAATATTGCCTTCTAAGAAATCTCATTTGGTTGTTATGAGGATTAAATCCGGTATTGTATGTAAAGATAGAGTATACAGTAAACAAAAAATTGGCAGTCAATTTGCATTTGAATCTAATTCTAGTACTAGCCATATTCACCTCACAGTGTTGTGGGAAATACATGTCAGTATGTTGTAAACTGTAAAGTATGATCTAAATATAATATTGTCTCCGTAGCTTATTTTCCTTTAAATTACTCAATGCATACATAAAGTGAATATATCCAGTGTGTCATCTATTTAGATTCCTTACAGTGGTTTGTCTTTAAAATAATATTTTTCTTAGGAGCATCAATTTTTGTTGGAAACAAAGATCTCAAAAATATACTAGATTAAAATACTGTATGTGCTTTTGAGAAAATTGTGTGGCACTAAAAGAAAATAATTATTCTAAGCAGAAGGAAAAGCATATTTTTAGGGGAGTGTTTGCCTTCCTCATAAGTATTTCACTTAAAAAACTTTGGAAAACTTATAATGAGATTTTAGTTGGTAAGCTTGTGATATACTTGTCTTTTGACCATTTCTTGATTTCTTGTTTACTCTCCTATGAAATAAATGTTCCTTACCCAAAGGATGGGTAATCTATTCTCTTCTGGAATTATAGTGATGTCTGTTTGTTTGAAAGCCAAGGTTTAAAAATATTCTTTTAGAGTACCACGTTTAGTGAAAAAAATGTAAAGAAAAGCAAGGATATTAAAAAAAAAATGTGGTCTGTATTTTTCACTACAACAGAAAAAAAGATAAAGCTATATTTTCAGAAGAACACCAGAGAGCTTTCTGCGAGAGTTGGCAAACGCATCAAGGCATTGTTTGTAGATATTATTTTTGATAGGTTTGATATACAGCATAGTTTTCTGAGCCAATGGAATATTGTCTTCTTACAGATCTCATCAGGCCAGCAGTGCTGCTGCCATGTGCTGGCTTATCAGCTCCAGCCAGAGACTGCTGCACTTGCATGCACCTTCATAGCCTGAGAGGAAAATAAATTGTACCCAAGCAGTTAATAAGAAAGAATTATTGTGAGTGAGATGCATGACATTATGAGTGAGCATCGTGTTTTACAGACTAAATGTTGATTTGCCAAAGGGAAAAAAAATGCTCCCTATACAAGAAATGAAAATTTCATTTCAAAATTGTCATTTTAAGTGTATTTGCTGGTTTCCTAGTTCAAGAAGTGAATATTATCTATTTTTGATGTGTCTTGGGGATAGTACTGAAGAGGCAATTCACACTTTCTGTGTTTTGCTAATGGACATTTTTATCCATTCCAGGTATTTAATGAAACATCTGTTTTTATTTATTGAAGCAGATATATAATACCTACAGGTACATAGAATGTATGCTTTAAAGCGCCAAACATAGCAACATAATCTCTAATAACATGACTGAATTGTTTATGAGGACCCTAAGGTCCTTACTACTTTTTTTTCAGTTGTTTGGGTCAGCATTTCTAATGTCAAAGTATTTGTGCATGAAGAGCCTGATTAGTTGAATTTAATAGGTGTTAACTGTTAATATAAAGTATGATCTTTGCTTAAAAAGGGAGATGAAGTCTTAGTCCTATTCTAATTAGTTACGACCTCAGAAGTTTGTTAATACTTGATCACAGTCAAAGAGGTGAAATAACTTTTGTAAGGTCCTAGAACTATTACTTGAAATAATTATACTTCAGACCGAGAGCTGTCCAATTCTACTCAGAAAATGCATATTTTGAATTAATTTTGCTTACTCTATATTTAGAAACAGAAGAAACCAGATATAAGATAACACTATTTGCTGTCGTAAATCAATGCCAAGTTTTTAATAGTTTGACCCAACAAAACAACATTTATTGCTCATTAAGAATCCACTGTGGATCTATGTAGCCCATGAGCAGTTTTCCTCCACCCAGTGATTCAGGGTCTCAGGACTCTTTTATTTGTGGCTCCACCATCCATATGGCCTCAAAGTCATCTGGCAGGTGGGGGAAGAGGTACTGGAGAAGGAGCACCTGATTTAAAAAAATCCTGGCCTGGAAGAGACACACACCATTTCTGCTGCTATTCTATTGGTGAGAATGAGTCAACACACCAGAGTATAAGAGAGGCTGAGTGTGGTAGGCAGAATTTTTGGATGGCTTCCCAAAGATGTCTCACCCTAATCCACAGAACCTGTGAATATAGTGAGGTATCACTCCCATGATTATGTTACATTAAATGTCACTGTTGCCCTTAAGATAGAGATGATCTCGGTGGGTTTGATCTAATATAAGCCCTTAAAACAGAGTGCTCTCCCTGGCTGATGACAGAAGAGGAAATCAGCGACACTCTAAGCACAAGGGGGGGATTTTTTTTTTGGTTTTTTTTGGCGGTACGCGGGCCTCTCTGTTGTGGCCGCTCCCGCTGCGGAGTGCAGGCTCCGGACGCGCAGGCTCAGCGGCCATGGCTCACGGGCCCAGCCACTCTGCAGCATGTGGGATCCTCCCGGACCGGGGCTCGAACCTGTGTCCCCTGTATCGGCAGGCAGACTCTCAACCACTGCACCACCAGGGAAGCCCAAGGGGGGGATTTGACAGCTGTTGCTGGCTTGACTATTGAAGGAGTCACCTGAGAAGGGGTGATGGCAGCTTCTAGAAGCTGAGACAGCCTTTAGGTGACAGACAGCAAAATGGAACCTCCTTCCTACATCTGTAGGAACTGGATTTTGCCAACAGCCTAAATGAATTTGGAAGGGGATTCTTCACCAGAGCTTCCCAGTCTGGCTGAAACCTTGAGAGACACTAAGCACAGAAAGTAGCTGAGCCACACCAGACTTCTGATCTAAAGAACCATGAGCTAATAAACCACTAAGTTTTATTCAGCAATAGAAAACTAATCTACTTTGAAATGTTCTTATTAAAAGAAAAGATTCCTGGATCGCACTCCACAGAGAATCTGATTCAGTCTGGAAATCTGCATTTTTAACAAACATGCTAAGTGATTCTGCTTGAAGATAATACAAGTATCACACTTTGAGAAGAAAAAAGAAATCTCTAAGTCAATGAATGGTTTTCAAATATGTATTTTTTGGGGACAAGTGTCTAGGCTGTAAGTGATTCACAGAGACCTTATTCAAGGTCTTGACCTTATTCAAGTTTGAGAGGTTGGCTTCCAGAGTGTCTGGATTGGGGCCCAGAGAATCTGTACTTTTTACATTCTCCCTAAGTGATTCTGGGCACCTTGTATTGAGAAATCACTTTCTTAAGGCTTATAGTATCCTCCCTCTGTAAGACCATGCCATGGCAGACCCAAACTCCAAAATTTAGAAAGGCATGCTACCAAAGAGTAAGCTGAGAAGATGCCACTTGAACATTTTTTCCCTCTCTTTTCATGTCCAATCCTAGAGCAAGAATGGCTTTTCTTAATTTGTGTATATAATAAGGAGTATGGTTTTGCTTTTGTGAAAAGTTTTTTTTTTCTTCTGAACCTTTTAAAAAGCATTAAACCTCGCCATGTAATGAAATATGCTTTTATTTGGAGACAGAAAATGAAAGAAAGAAACAAACAATAATTAAATCCTCTAAATAATGTGAGCTTTGTGGTTAAATCTCCCTGCAACTCCTTGAAAATTTAATAAGGGAATAAAGGCTGGTTTCCATTTGTGTAATACAGTGCCTCATTTCTCTTCTCTATGAAATTGTCTCTGGCTAAAGAGTGCCTCACAATTTAGATTGCTGAGTATCTAGCTTGAGAGAATTTTATGCATCTATATTTTAACTCAGGTGACTTGTGTACAACCATATTATCTTACATTCAAGTAGGATATAAAACCAGGAGACTAGGTGAGGGGAAAGAAAGTCAGGGATGAATGTCATATTATATGATCCAATTACCCACAGTCCCTGACTTGCATATGCCCGACTTATGAATGTCCTTGCTTTTACAAATGGGTTCCTGAGAGAGGGTCAGCAGAATTCTCTCTTTCTCTCACCCCTGTCCCTTTCTGTTTTATTCATAGGTTGAGCACTTTTAGAGCTGTGGCAAGGAGGTCGGCGTCTTACTGCTGTCCCCCATCTTCATACTTTACCATTCCTTAATACTAACATTAGAAGTAGTAATGTATAGGAAAAGAAGCAGGAACTTTAGGGGGAAAAACATGCAAACTTCATTCCAACTTTATTTCTTACTGCCTCGTCCTCTTCCTCAGCCCTCACAATGCTTTTTTATAAAAAAAACTGTAAAACACATATTCACCTTTGCCAACTGCTTCTCACATCCATGTCTCACCCCAGAGCCTCTCTCTCAGGCAATGGGCACTAGATTACTTATGGTCCGGAGTTGATGTGCCTCACTATTGCACAGAATATAGTAGGAGAGGAAGGAGATGGAGATTCTTGCTCTCACCGGGGGAAAATGTGCTGTTAACAACTCAGGCTGGAACTTGAGATACATTTTTCCACAGAAACAACGATTTGGATGATGGTTACCATTCATCCTATTTTGGTTGTGGTTAATACATATTTTGATTTTAATAAGATATTGATAGTTATCTTTGGAGCCCAATCGTAATGTATAAACTACCTCATGAGCAATAACTTGCTTAAAGAATTGGTGTATGAATGAAATAAAAAGAAAGTAGAAAATGAATGTAAAGTTCCTATCGCTGTGTTTAACTCACAGTAGACAACTGATATTTTTGTTTGCTATAAAGATTATATCTCTTTATTGGGATTTTTTTTTCCTGTGAGAAAAAGTTTTACAAATTCCAAATGATTGACTCAGAAATAAAATTTTGAGATGTAAAAGACGTACCTCTCGGGCTTCCCTGGTGGCGCAGTGGTTGAGAGTCCGCCTGCCGATGCAGGGGACGCGGGTTCGTGCCCCGGTCCGGGAAGATCCCACATGCTGCGGAGCGGCTGGGCTCGTGAGCCATGGCCGCTGAGCCTGCGCGTCCGGAGCCTGTGCTCAGCAACGGGAGAGGCCACAGCAGTGAGAGGCCCGCGTACCGCAAAAAATAAAATAAAAAAAATAAAAAGTTTAAAAGACGTACCTCTCTTTAGGTCTTTCTGTACCCATAGTGCTCGCTGAGTGGGTATGGTCCTCATGCACTCAGGACTGAGCTGTTAGTCCTCGGACAGCCATTCCACAGGCTGACCAGGGGTTGTAACACACTGTGGTACAATAGGCTTTTATTAAGCCAGCTGGGATATCCCACCAGAATGCTTTTTTTCCCCATAAAATTCTGAACTAAGGGACCGTCATTAATCAGTGCACTTTACTGGAGCCGAGGGCCATGTTAGGGAGCTGAGGCCGGAAGCCTTCTTAGGCTGGGCGGGAGGTCAGTTGGCTGTGTGGACTGCTGGCAGGTGCAACCTCAGAGAGGAGCACAGGCGGGAGACTGTGGGGCTGCTGAGCTATGGGTCCAATCGCCTTGGCTCCAGACTTTCCAGATCCCACTCCCCATTTGCCTGAGAGACAACTACATTTTGAGTCTATTCTTGGATCCAGAGTTCATGGTTTCCTCCAGTTCTCTGTGCTCCTTCTCCCTCAGCCCTGTTCTTTGTGACTTCGACTCAAGCAGCACCTGCTGTGTATTTTGTGGAGCTCTCAGTCTGCCACGTTTTCTGGAGTTTCTTGGTATAATTTTGATACATGTAGAAAGAGACTGCAGTTTTTGAATCCATGCTAATTATGTGGTTGACACAGTACCCAATATTAAAGCTGGACTTAGAAGGAATATATGTCTGCCTTTAACATTTTTATCTTAATTGTTCCTGTTCACTTAAGAAGCATCTCTCTTCCAGAGCTCACATTGATTTTACAGCTCTTAGAGAACTGTGTTTATTTACCCTTTGCACAGCTATTAAGTTATTAACCTCTGTTGTAGAAAATCTTTTAGGTAGTGTATGAAATTATGGAAATTAGGACCAAAGTTGGTAAAATGAAGAAAGCATCTCAAACTTGTATGTGAATGAAAATTAGCTTTTATTTTAACTTTACTTCATATCTCTTTCCATTTCCTTCTAGGTTGTTTTATCTTGAATGAACTGCTAAATCTCTAAGCATTACATTGATTGTAAAGAAACAGCTCCTCCTGTGGGCCCCAGGAGTTAGCCAGGGATCTGAACTCAAGTTGACCACTTTCTAGTTGTATCAAGGAGGGTCAATTCATTTGGTTACTTAAGAGCAAGGAGCTTTTGTTTCTGCATATATGAGATGCATCATAAAACTTTCTTAAAAGTTCCAAAACTAATCATATTTGTTATATCCGGTCAGAAAAAACATTGAGGTGAATGAAGAGTTATTATTCTGACTTCTCCCTTGTCAGTCCTGTTATTAGGATGTCATAAATATTTTGATTCAAATCCTCAATAATCTTCTTCTCTGCTACTACAAGTATACACCAATGTAGCACGTAGAACATGTCCTAACACATGTTGAGAGCTCAAAATATCTTTTTTGAGTAAATAAAATAAATCATATATACATTTGTACATATGTTTTTTTTTTTTTTTTTCACAAAACTCATGATCTTTTTTTTTTTTACTTGTTTTTTTTTTTTTTTTTTTTGCGGTACGTGGGCCTCTCACTGTTGCGTCCTCTCCCGTTGCGGAGCACAGGCTCCCGCTGTGCAAGCTCAGCGGCCATGGCACACGGGACTAGCCGCACCGCGGGATATGGGATCCTCCCGGACCAGGGCACGAACCTGTGTCCCCTGCATCGGCAGGCGGACTCTCAAACACTGCGCCACCAGGGAAGACCCTACTTGTTTCTTTTACAAAAACAAGATCATACTGTACACATTCTGTGGTATGCTTTTATTGATGCGATTTCTAATTGGTTCATTTTCTCTGCCACTAAAAGCAATACTGTAATAAACTTCTTTGTACATACATCATTATGTGTAGGTGCTTTCCTTTTTTAGAAGATACATCGCTAAGTAGGCACTTTAAAGGTGGCACTTTAAAACATTCAGTAGGTATTGTCAGATTATTTTTCCAAAATTTTATAGTAATTCACACATTCACCATCTATGTATGGGCTGCTCATTTCTTAAAATAGGAATGTTAATACCTAAATTATACGATTGATAAGAAGATGCAATTAATCTCTCACTTTCTGTCTCTCTCCATAGATTTGGTACCTAGCACATAGTTGCACTAAAAAACTTATTTTCTTCTTTTATTCTCCATGCTTTCTTGTTACTGAAAGTGTCTCATGAAAACTTTAGTATTTTTATAACTGCCTTTCTCAGTTGACTGCCATTAGAAATGCGATATACATAGGAAATAGGATCCAACTTACAGTCAACAGTTTCTGGTTATGTAAGTCACTCTTCCGATGAACCTTAAAAATTGTGGGAAAAACTTTCTGTTGACCAAAAAGCAAACCCTAAGGTTAGGTGACTGTATCTCCCAGTTTTCCCAGCACAATCTCTGTTTCATTTGCTGCTGCACTATCCTTTTTGCTTTGTGCTTTTTTTTCACTTTCAAAAGTGCCCTAGTTTGAACCATAAACTATGTGGTTACCCAACCTAAGGCTAAAAATTGTCTATTTAAGCCACTAGGAAAAGGGGCAGATTAAAGCCTAAAGATGAAATTGGGAAAAAACACACTTAAAAACTTTACCATAGGGTTTCCCTGGTGGCGCAGTGGTTGAGAGTCCGCCTGCCGATGCAGGGGACGCGGGTTTGTGCCCCGGTCCGGGAGGATTCCACATGCTGCGGAGCGGCTGGGCCCGTGAGCCATGACCGCTGAGCCTGCGTGTCCGGAGCCTGTGCTCCGCAACGGGAGAGGCCGCGACAGTGAGAGGCCCGCGTACCGCAAAAAAAATAAAAATAAAAAAAAACTTTACCATAGAGGGACTAAATCGCCCAGAGTAAGCAGCAAGATCTGAAAAGCCTAAAGCATTAAAGAAGAAGAAAATGGAAATAATCAATTAAACTTTTTTTCTTTTGTTTGGATGAGGGAAAATGAAAGCTTCCAGTTGAGTATGTCTGAGAGATTATCCTAGTTAATGTTAGGATGAAGATTTATATAGTGTACTCATTATTGCTTTGCCTTGGGAACACAGAAACGTGGAGAGTTTTTAAAGTAGGTTTCTGTTTTTGTTGAGCAGGTATTTTTCTCTTACGACTTGGTTCCACTATATGATCACATTTCTTCGCATAATTTGTATTTGATATATGTATGAGTCCCCATTTTGAACAGACCATATGGAAAGCTCCACGAGTGCCCTGGGAACCAGGAGTGTGCAGTGATTAACCATGGCTTCTGCTATTTGTGCAGCAGATGAGCAGAGCCGTGAAATAAAAGGCATCACACAATTGTTTCGTTGCCCTTATTTTGTCCTTTGTTCGGTGATGCTTTACTAAGGATAAAAAAGTAAAACAAAATGAGAAGTCCCAGAGAAGCAAGGAAGAGAAACGGTAAAGAGTTTTTCAGAATACATTCGAAGAAGGTAGGCTATTCATTGTTTTAACTTTGACAGCCAGAAGAGTAAATTTTGTGAAAATGAAACTAAAAATATGGTTACTGGTTTCTCAGGAAGCCCAAGGAACTTTTTTATTTTTTATAAATTTATTTATTTATTTTTGGCTGTGTTGGGTCTTCGTTGCTGTGCATGGGCTTTCTCTAGTTGCGGTGAGCGGGCGTTTCATTGCGGCGGCTTCTCTTGTTTTGGAGCACCGGCTCTAGGCGCGCAGGCTTCAGTAGTTGTGGCACATGGGCTCAGGAGTTGTACCTCATGGGCTCTAGAGTGCAGCCTCAGTAGTTGTGGCACACGGGCTTAGTTGCTCCGCGGCATGTGGGATCTTCCAGGACCAGGGCTCGAACCCGTGTCCCCTACATTGGCAGGTGGATTTTAAACCACTGTGCCACCAGGGAAGTCCCAGCCCAAGGAACTTTTAACATGTGTGAGGCAATGCAATTGACAGCAACTGGTTTTGTAATTAAATTTGGCTTAACATGTATTTATTTAACAAGTATTTTATGTGCATATGTTATTGGAGGCACTATTGTCAGGCATTGAAAAGAATGCAGCTACTTATCTTTTAAAAATTTACAGTCTGTTTGTGGAGACCATTCTAACACAAGAGTAAATATCTAGATGAAATAATAAGTTGAAATTGAATCCCTATAATATATTTAGCAATATATCAGTTTCAGAATTTAATATTTGAAGTTCAAATTTTCTTAACAATTTTTAACCAAATTATTTGATAGACATTGAATAAAAATGAAACAAATTTTCTGTGCTTTGAAAGACATGCTTTATGTTGTTAGTCCAGGGTTGTATAAACTTGGCTAGCTTTCTCTATAATAATAGTGTTTCTTAAATTTGGCTAAAAATCAAAATGATGTGGAGGGCTTGTTAGCAGTTGTCTAACAGGCCCTTTAGTCATCCTTTACTCATGAATTTAGTGTGCTGAGGTTCAGTGCAATGAAAAGGTGACAAATATGAGTCCTGTAGGAAGAAACTTAAGAACGGACGGCGTTCATTCTGCCCACTGACCTTCCTTCTAATGAGCAACCTTTTTCTGAAACTTATGTTAGTTAAAATTTCCCAGTGTGCACCTTCTCCAATGTTCTTCCAGTTTGTCCTGCATCTTGTAATAATCTGAGACACTATCCAGAAAAGGAGGACTTGAGACTTAATGTGGTGGGAGTGGGGGAGGGACCTTTTAACCTCCCTTTCAGTGGCTCCGTTTAGCTTTTAATCCTTTCCTCATGCATGTTGGACAAACATGTCAATGATACTATAATTTACCATGGTGAAAGTTCCGGTTGGATTTAGGGCCTCCTGATTTTGGAACTTGTTCTCACAGTAAATCATGCCTAAAAGGTGGTAGAAAAGCAAAGACCTTGGTATTTTTGTGGAGTGGTATTCACCATGTGTGGTGGGGGGAAAGGCATTTTAAACCCCTGTGTGTAGCCTACAGTTGTGTAATGTTGGGAGGCCCATTTTGAGCCTCTCGACCTTTTGTGTTAGCACTATCACACATGCTCTCTCATCCTGCCCACCATATGAACTCCCTGCTTTTTCATACCTTCCCAACTACAGAAAATGGTTGCTTGATGCTATTTAATCATAGTTATCCACTATTTGGGGATTGTTCATTTGCATCAGCTATCTTGTTTGATCCCCACAAGTCCTACCTCATCATGGATGTCTTCTCTGCCACTCCAATTTAAACCAGGACCCCTGGTCCTACTCTCTCAAATTATCCTGTGTTTTTCCTCCATTTCACTATCACCGTTTGTAAGACTACAAGACTTTCAGCTTACATGAGCAGGAGCGACTCCAGTACTTCAACAGTGCACCCTTCAAATCTTATACAGTGTTTAGAATATAGTACATACTCAGTGAGAGTTTGCAGAGTGAAGAAGTAGAATGAAATCCAACTGCGTGTAGTAACACTGGAAAACTGCTGCCTACTTTACATGCTTAAAGAACTGAGACACATCGAGCAACAAGACTTTGTTTTGCACTCCGCTTATCCAGTTATACTCAGAGGCATGATTTCTAAAAATAATTATACATGTAGCTAAATGAGAGTGGAATGTGGGGTTATCCTAGTTTTATTGAAAATCAGAAAGGCTGTCATTATTTTCTGGGCTAGATAAAGTGAAGGAGAATCTGGAAATCTTTTCACTGAAATGTTAAAAATGTTACATATTTTTTGAATACGTGAATCAATGAATATTATTATAGCATTTTTAGTGGTTTAATACCTTTCTGTGAAACATCTGACATGGGATTCTATAAACTACAGTGTACTTATGAGGTAGTTCCAGTTTGGTGAAAATTATTCCTTTGCTTTCTTTTTAGGAAATTAAAGTAATTGAGAAAGAAATATTCAATGAGAGGACTAGAGAAAATCGTTCTAGAATACTCTCACTGGTAAAGTGAATGAGATTGAGAACTAAGTGTGTAGTCAGTAATAGAATATGGATTGGAGAATAAAAGCAACTGAGGCAAAGGGAAGGGAGGTGAGCAAAGCCAAGGAAAAAGACAGTTGTATGGAGCATCTCACTGGGACAAATGGGAGCTATTCTTTTGAAACAGAAATTAAATGTTATGTTGTGAGAGCAGGCAGTTATTCCCGTACTTTCTGTTACAGGATGAACATACATTTGACTTGGCTTTTACAGAAAACTCTTAAGCGTGATGGACACACAGAGGAACAACAGTTGTTAACTCTCTGTGGGGAAATAAGCTACAATGTAAGTTATACAAGTGCCTATTTAGCCACTATTAAAGGACCTGATTTAAAATAATTACCTGTATCTAAGGTTGAAATTTAATTTGGTTACATCACATAATTACCTCAACAACCTCTGAATAAAGGTCACTTATGGCATTAAGAAGGTATAAATTGCTAATTAATACTTTACGTTGAGATTGAGTTACCTAAAATTTTGAGGAAATGTTCAATGAAATAGTAATGGGTACTAAGATTTCAAATTACTCCGATTTCTAAAGGTGATACAACTCAAGAAAGGAAATTTCAGCCAGTAACTTTAAAAGTCTGTTTTAGAGAGAGTAGTGAGTGTTAATTAGATCAAAATTTCTATTACCTCTAGAAGTGCATTCTTTGATTAAATACAAAGAACTTAAAACTTTGCACTGCCAAATTTGGTTTTCCCTTCAGGAGTTTTGAATATGAAAGAAACAGATTAGAATTCTCTGAGTTTTGTAATCTAAGAGTTTTAAATTCCTTTCCTGGTGTAATGAAGGATATCTAATGCTGGTTCAGGATGGTGGCAAGGGCCCAATGCTTGGCTATTGGCTGATGTAGAGGAGAGGTGGATTCCAGAAGCAGAGCCCTCTGGACTGGAATTCTAAAGCAACCATTCTATAGGTACCAGATCCAAATAAAGCTGGACATACAGAAAAGTATGCGGCAGAGAGGGAAGAAAATGGAACACTTGTTGATGCCTACCAACTGCCAAGCTCTAGGACATGAACTTTCATATATATATTATCTATTTAATACACACAGTGACCCTGAAAGGCCAGTAAGGAGATTATGTCTATGAATTGGAGACATTTGAGGATTTGCTTAAGTTCAAGTGTTAGAGTCCATAAGCACACTCAGTGCTGTGTGACTGTGGAGTCCATGCTGTTTTCCAGCATATTATTCTGCCTTCCTTGGAGAAGGATTGGGTGTCTGAGATATGATGGAGAAAATTACAAGAGTGTTCTTAAAAAGAGGCAATATGAATATGGCTGATCTATATTGGAAGCTATTAACATTAGTGAAAATGATTTTCTGATGTTAATTTATTAAAATTTTCATCCATTCAACAAATCCATATTTTTTGAACGTTTACTCTGTGCTGAACACTGTGCTAACCTCTGTGGTGAGCATAGCAGATATGTTCCTTGCTTCAACAAGTGATATTACCTAGGGTAGGAAGCTGCCTAGCAGTAGAACATCTAATTTCAAGAAAATGCATAAGAAAGTAGGTGGTAACTGTTAGACCTAAAGGAACAGTAATTTTAGATAATTACAAATATTAGATAAGTACTTAGGAATTCTATAGATTGCACCGTCTGATTTGTTTATTTTAATTTAAGCAGGCTGAGATTTAATTACTAAATGATATTGAAGCCAGATTTTAATTTCCTTCATTAGGCAAGTCTATGAATTTCATAAAAAAATCTGTGATGTGTTGGTAGTAGGATAACAATCAGGGGCTCTAAGACTGGAGAAAAGAAAAATGTATCATCAGTCAAGTACTCATTAATATTTTACTTCAGTGAAATCTTCAAATTTAAAGGCAATTAAAGATGACTGTAACTCTTTCCAAGTAATAGTCGTTCACAAAATTCTATTCATTCTTTGCTAATTCGTTTAGCTCACTTTCATTACCTTTTATACCATGTCTATCTCCCCAAAGGCAGTGAGGGGTTCCTAGGAAGCTGGCCTGGGGCTCTGTTCTCTGGGCCCTCTTTTTTCCCTTTCAGCTTCTGAGCGGTTCTTTGAAGCACAGTTTAAAAACCATCAACATAGCTAAATTGCCCAACTGATCTGGTTTACACCAGGGTTGGCAAGAAAGAAATTATCAGAGATAGATAACAAATCAAACAAATAGATATTTGCCAAATATCTAGTACTTGCTTGGCATTGTGCTAAAGAAGCTTATACTGTAGTTAAGGAGACAAACTGTAAACACATCTAAAATGAAGTTGAGTAAGACTAATTTCAAAAGATTAATGAAAATCTTAACATGGACAAATTTGGGAGAGGCTAGAGAAGTTAGGGAAAGCTTCATGGAGGAGAAGATACTGATAGTGGCATTGAAGAATGGATCTATTTGGGTAGATTGGGAGGAGCAGAAACAGAAGTCAGGAAACTAGCTTTTGTCCTAATAACCCACTTTTTAAAAAAAATTGAAATAGCCACTTCTATTCAATATACTATTGGAAGTCCTAGCCACAGCAATCAGACAACAAAAATAAATAAAAGGAATCCAAATTGGAAGAAATAAATAAGCTACAAGGACCCACTGACGTTTTTTATAATTTAAATTTTAAATTTAAAAAATTTTTAACATCTTTATTGCAGTAAATTTGCTTTACAATGGTGTGTTAGTTTCTGCTTTACAACAAAGTGAATCAGTTATACATATACATATGTTCCCATATCTCTTCCTTCTTGCATCTCCCTCCCTCCCTCCCACCCTCCCTATCCCACCCCTCTAGGTGGTCACAAACCACCTAGCTGATCTCCCTGTGCTATGCGGCTGCTTCCCACTAACTATCCACCCTACGTTTGGTAGTGTATACATGTCCATGCCACTCTCTCACTTCGTCACAGCTTACCCTTCCCGCTCCCCATATCCTCAAGTCCATGCTCTAGTAGGTCTGTGTTTTATTCCCGTCCTACCCCTAGTCTCTTCATGACATTTTTTTTTTTAGATTCCATATATATATATGTTAGCATACGGTATTTGTTTTTCTCCTTTTGACTTAATTCACTCTGTATGACACACTCCAGGCCCATCCACCTCACTACAAATAATTCAATTTTGTTTCTTTTTAGGGCTGAGTAATATTCCATTGTATATATGTGCCACATCTTCTTTATCCATTCATCTGTTGATGGACACTTAGGTTGCTTCCATGTCCTGGCTATAGTAAATAGAGCTGCAATGAACATTTTGGTACATGACTCTTTTTGAATTATGGTTTTCTCAGGGTATATGCCCAGTAGTGGGATTGCTGGGTCATATGGTAGCTCTATTTGTAGTTTTTTAAGGAACCTCCATACTGTTCTCCATAGTGGCTGTATCATTTTACATTCCCACCAGCAGTGCAAGAGTGTTCCCTTTTCTCCACACCCTCTCCAGCATTTATTGTTTCTAGATTTTTTCATGATGGCCATTCTGACCGGTGTGAAATGATATCTCATTGTAGTTTTGATTTGCATTTCTCTAATGTTTAGCGATGTTGAGCATTCTTTCACGTGTTTGTCGGTAATCTGTATATCTTCTTTGGAGAAATGTCTATTTAGGTCTTCTGCCCATTTTTAGATTGTTTGTTTTTTGTTATTGAGCTGCATGAGTTGCTTATAAATTTTGGAGATTAATCCTTTGTCAGTTGCTTCATTTGTAACTATCTTCTCCCATTCTGAGGGATGTCTTTTGGTCTTGTTTATGGTATCCTTTGCTGTGCAAAAGCTGTTAAGTTTCATTAGGTCCCATTTGTTTATTTTTGTTTTTATTTCCATTTCTGTAGGAGATGGGTCAAAAAGGATCTTGCTGTGATTTATGTCATAGAGTGTTCTGCCTATGTTTTCCTCTAAGAGTTTGATAGTGTCTGGCCTTACATTTAGGTCTTTAATCCATTTTGAGTTTATTCTTGTGTATGGTGTTAGGGAGTGTTCTAATTTCATACTTTTACATGTAGCTGTCCAGTTTTCCCAGCACCACTTATTGAAGAGGCTGTCTTTTCTCCACTGTATATTCTTGCCTCCTTTATCAAAGAAAAGGTGACCATGTGTGTGTGGGCTTATCTCTGAGCTTTTTATCCTGTTGCATTGATCTATATTTCTGTTTTTGTGCCAGTACCATACTGTCTTGATTACTGTAGCTTTGTAATATAGTGTGAAGTCAGGGAGCCTGATTCCTCCAGCTCCATTTTTCATTCTCAAGATTGCTTTGGCTATTCGGGGTCCTTTGTGTTTCCATACGAATTGTGAAATTTTTTGTTCTAGTTCTGTAAAAAATGCCAGTGGTAGTTTGATAGGGATTGCATTGAATCTGTAGATTGCTTTGGGTAGTATAGTCATTTTCACAATGTTGATTCTTCCAATCCAAGAACATGGTATATCTCTCTATCTATTTGTATCATCTTTAATTTCTTTCATCAGTGTCTTATAGTTTTCTGCATACAGATCTTTTGTCTCCTTAGGTAGATTTATTCCTAGATATTTTATTCTTTTTGTTGCAATGGTAAATGGGAGTGTTTTCTTAATTTCACTCTCAGATTTTTCATCATTAGTGTATAAGAATGCCAGAGATTTATGTGCATTAATTTTGTATCCTGCTACTCTACCAAATTCATTGATTAGCTCTAGTAGTTTTCTGGTAGCATCTTAGGATTCTCTATGTATAGTATCATTTCATCTGCAAACAGTGACAGCTTTACTTCTTCTTTTCTGATTTGGATTTCTTTTACTTCTCTGATTGCTGTGGCTAAAACTTCCAAAACTATGTTGAATAAGAGTGGTGAGAGTGGGCAACCTTGTCTTGTTCCTGATCTTAATGGAAATGGTTTCAGTTTTTCACCATTGAGGATGATGTTGGCTGTGGGTGTGTCATATATGGCCTTTATTATGTTGAGGAAAGTTCCCCCTATGCCTACTTTCTGTAGGGTTTTTATCATAAGTGGGTGTTGAATTTTGTCAAAAGCTTTCCCTGCATCTATTGAGATGATCATATGGTTTTTCTCCTTCAGTTTTTTAATATGGTGTATCACGTTGATTGATTTGCATATATTGAAGAATTCTTGCACTCCTGGAATAAACCCCACTTGGTCATGGTGTATGATCCTCTTAATGTGCTGTTGGATTCTGTCTGCTAGTATGTTGTTGAGGATTTTTGCATCTATGTTCTCAGTGATATTGGCCTATAGTTTTCTTTTTTTTGTGACATCTTTGTCTGGTTTTGGTATCAGGGTGATGGTGGCCTCTTACAATGAGTTTGGGAGCGTTCCTCCCTCTGCTATCTTTTGGAAGAGTTTGAGAAGGATAGGTGTTAGCTCTTTCTAAATATTTGATAGAATTCACTTGTGAGACCATCTGGTCCTGGGCTTTTGTTTGTTGGAAGATTTTTAATCACAGTTTCAATTTCAGTGCTTGTGATTGGTCTGTTCATATTTTGTATTTCTTCCTGGTTCGGTCTCGGCAGGTTGTGCATTTGTAAGAATTTGTCCATTTCTTCCAGGTTGTCCATTTTATTGGCCTAGAGTTGCTTGTAGTAATCTCTCATAATCTTTTGTATTTCTGCAGTGTCAGTTGTTACTTCTCCTTTTTCATTTCTAATTCTATTGATTTAAGTCTTCTCCCTTTTTTTCTTGATGAGTGTGGCTAATGGTTTATCTTCTCAAAGAACCAGCTTTTAGTTTTATTGATCTTTGCTCTCATTTCCTTCATTTGTTTTTCATTTATTTCTGATCTGATCTTTATGATTTCTTTCCTTCTGCTTAATTTGGGGTTTTTTTGTTCTTCTTTCTCTAATTGCTTTAGGTGCAAGGTTAGGTTGTTTATTCGAGATTTTTTCTGTTTATTAAGGTAGGACTGTAATGCTATAAAATACTGTCTAAGAACTGCTTTTGCTGCATCCCATAGGTTTTGGGTCATCATGTCTCCATTGTCATTTGTTTCTAAGTATTTTTTAATTCCCTCTTTGATTTCTTCATTGATCTGTTGGTTATTTAGTAGTGTATTGTTTAGCCTCCATGTGTTTGTTTTTTTTAACAGATCTTTTCCAGTAATTGATATGTAGTCTCATAGCTTTGTGGTCGGAAAGATACTTGATACGATTTCAATTTTCTTAAATTTACCAAGACTAGATTTGTGACCCAAGATATGATCTATCCTGGAGAATGTTCCATGAGCACTTGAGAAAAACGTGTATTCTGTTGTTTTTGGATGGAATGTCCTATAAATATCAATTAAGTCTATCTTGTTTAATGTATCATTTAAAACTTGTTTCCTTATTTATTTTCATTTTGGATGACCTGTCCATTGGTGAAAGTGGGGTGTTAAAGTCCCTTAGTATGATTGGGTTACTGTCAATTTCTCCTTTTATGGCTGTTAGTATTTGCCTTATGTATTGAGGTGCTCTGATGTTCGGTGCATAAATATTTACAATTGTTACATATTCTTCATGGATCAATCCCTTGATCATTATGTAGTGTCCTTCTTTGTCTCTTGTAATAGTCTTTAAAGTCTATTTTGTCTGATATGAGAATTGCTACTCCAGCTTTCTTCTGATTTCCATTTGCATGGAATATCTTTTTCCATCCCCTCACTTTTAGTCTGTGTGTGTCCCTAGGTCTGAAGTGGGTGTCTTGTAGACAGCATATATATGGGTCTTGTTTTTGTATCCATTCTGCCAGTCTGTGTCTTTTGGTGGGAGCATTTAATCCATTTACATTTAAGGTAATTATTGATATGTATGTTCCTATTACGATTTACTTAATTGTTTCAAGTTTGTTCTTGTAGGTCTTTTCCTTCTCTGTGTTTCTTGCCTAGAGAAGTTCCTTTAGCATTTGTTATAAAGCTGGTTTGGTGGTGCTGAACTCTATCAGCTTTTGCTTGTCTGTAAACGTTTTAATTTCTCCATCAAATCTGAATGAGATCCTTGCTGGGTAGAGTAATCTTGGTTGTAGGTTTTTCTCCTACATCACTTTAAATATGTCCTGCCACTCCCTTTTGGCTTTCAGAGTTTCTGCTGAAAGATTAGCTGTTAAACTTATGGGGATTCCCATGTGTGTTATCTGTTGTTTTTCCCTTGCTGCTTTTAATATGTTTTCTTTGTATTTAATTTTTGATACCTTGATTAATATGTGTCTTGGCGTGTTTCTCCTTGAATTTATCCTGTATGAGACTCTCTGTGCTTCCTGGACTTGATTAACTATTTCCTTTCCCATATTAGGGAACTTTTCAACTATAATCTCTTCAAATACTTTCTCAGTCCCTTTCTTTTTCTCTTCTTCTTCTGGGACCCCTATAATTCGAATGTTGGTGTGTTTAGTGTTGTCCCAGAGGTCTCTGAGACTGTCCTCAGTTCTTTTCATTCTGTTATCTTTATTCTGCTCTGAAGAATACTACTACTACTCTGCAGTAGTTATTTCCACTATTTTATCTTCCAAGTCACTTATCCGTTCTTCTGCCTCAGTTCTTCTGCTATTGATCCCATCTAGAGTATTTTAAGTTTCATATATTGTGTTGTTCATCATTGCTTGCTTCCTCTTTAGTTCTTCTATATCCTTGTTAAAATGTTTCTTGCATTTTCTCTATTCTATTTCCAAGATTTTGGATCATCTTTACTATCATTATTCTGAAATCTTTTTCAGGTAGACTATTTCCTCTTCATTTGTTAGGTCTGGTGGGTTTTTACCTTCCTCCTTCATCTGCTGTGTTTTTCTGTCTTTTCATTTTGCTTATCTTACTGTGTTTGGGGTCTCCTTTTTGCAGGCTACACGTTTCTAGTTCCCTTTGTTTTTGGTGTCTGTCCCCAGTGGCTAAGGTTGCTTCAGTGGGTTGAGTAGGTTTCCTGGTTGAGGGGACTAATGCCTGTGTTCTGGTGGCTGAGGCTGGATCTTGTCTTTCTGGTGGGTAGGTCTACGTCTGGTGGTGTGTTTGGTGTGTCTGTAGCCTTATTATGATTTTAGGCAGCCTCTCTGCTAATGGATGGGGCTGTGTTCCTGTCTTGCTAGTTGTTTGGCTTAGGGTGTCCAGCACTGTAGCTTGCTGGTCGTTGAGTGAAGCTGGGTCTTGGTGTTGAGATGGAGATCTCTGGGAGATTTTCGCCGTTTGATATTATGTGGAGCTGGAAGGTCTCTTGTGGACCAGTGTCCTGAAGTTGGTTCTGCCACCTCAGAGACACAGCCCTGAATCCTGGCTGGAGCACCAAGAGCCTTTAATCCACACGGCTCAGAATAAAAGGGAGAAAAAATTGAAAGGAAAGAAAGGAAGGAAAGAAGGAAGCAAGAAAGGAAGGAAGGAAGAAAGGAAGGAAGGAAGGAAGAAAGGAAGAAAGAAAGAAGATAAAATAAAGTAGGATAAAATAAAGTTAATAGAATAAAAAATAATTATTAAGAAGAAACATTTTAATAAGTAAAAAAAAAAAAAAAAAAAAAAAAGGGACGGTCAGAACCCTAGGACAAATGGTGAAAGCAAAGCTATACGGACAAAATCTCACATAGAAGCATACACATACACACTCACAAAAAGAGGAAAAGGGGAAAAAAATAGTCTATCTTGCTCCCAAAGTCCACCTCCTCAATTTGAGACGATTCGTTGTCTATTCAGGTATTCCACAGATGCAGGGTACATCAAGTTGATCGTGGAGCTTTAATCCGCTGCTTCTGAGGCTGCTGGGTGACATTTCCCTTTCTCTTCCTTGTTCGCGCAGCTCCTGGGGTTCAGCTTTGGATTTGGGTCCGCCTCTGCGTGTAGGTCAGCCGAGGGCGTCTGCTCTTCGCTCAGACAGGACGGGGTTAAAGGAGCAGCTGATTCGGCGGCTCTGGCTCACTCAGGCGGTGGGGAGGGAGGGGTACGTTTGCGTGGCAAGCCTGCGGCGACAGAGGCCGGCATGACGTTGCACCATCCTGAGGTGTGCCGTGCGTTCTCCCGGGGAAGCTGTCCCTGCATCACTGGACCCTGGCAGTGGCGGGCTGCACAGTCTCCCAGGAGGGGAAGTGTGGAGAGTGACCTGTGCTCGCACACAGGCTTCTTGGTGGCGGCAGCTGCAGCCTTAGCGTCTCATGCCCGTCTCTGGGGCCCGCGCCGATAGCCGCGGATCGCGCCCGTCTCTGGAGCTCCTTTAAGCGGCGCTCTTAATCCCCTCTCCTCGCGCCCCAGGAAGCAAAGAGGGAAGGAAAGGTCTCTTGCCTCTTCGGCAGCTCCAGACTTCTCCCGGACTCCCTCCCGGCTAGCCGTGGTGCACTAACCCCTTCAGGCTGTCTTTACGCAGCCAACCCCAGTCCTCTCCCTGCCATCCCACCGAAGTCGAGCCTCAGCTCCCAGCCCCCGCCCGCTCCGGCGAGTGAGCAGACAATCCTCTCGGGCTGGTGAGTGCTGGTAGGCACCGATCCTCTGCGGGAATCTCTCCGCTTTGCCCTCCGCACCCTGTTACTGTGCTCTCCTCCGTGGCTCCGAAGCTTACCCCCTCTGCCACCCGCAGTCTCCGCCTGCGAAGGGGCTTCTAGTGTGTGGAAACCTTTCCTCCTTCACAGCTCCCTCCCATTGGTGCAGGTCCCGTCCCTATTCTTTTGTTTCTGTTTATTCTTTTTTTCTTTTGCCCTACCCAGGTTCGTGGGGGGAGTTTCTTGTCTTTTGGAAGTTCTGAGGTCTTCTGCCAGCGTTCGGTGGGTGTTCTATAGGAGCAGTTCCACGTGTAGATATATTTCTGATGTATCTGTGGGGAGGTAGGTGATCCTCGCGTCTTACTCTTCCGCCATCTTCTCTCCTCCTCCAACCCTTTGACTTTTATGCTATATTCCGGACAACAAGGATACGGCCTACTGTTGAACATGTGACACAGCTTTTTACTTTTTTTTTTTTTGGTACGTGGGCCTCTCACTGCTGTGGCCTCTCCTGTTGCGGAGCATAGGCTCTGGACGCGCGGGCTCAGCGGCCATGGCTCACGGGCCCAGCCGCTCCGCGGCGTGTGGGGTCCTCTGGGACCGGGGCACAAACCTGCGTCCCCCGCATCGGTAGGCGGACTCTCAACCACTGCGCCACCAGGTAAGCCCCAGCTTTTTACTTTTTCAGTGTAGTCCTGGACTGTTTAAGCCAGAAACTTTTTGTATAATTACTTTTGCAATGTTTAAACTTCCAGTTAGGTAATACCACAGTTCCAATTGCAAAGAACCAGGTTTTACTTAAAGTCATTATCTAGAAGGGGAAAAAAACATTCCATAGGACATGTTTTAGTCCCCCACCCCCCATAATATACAGTTTGTGATTTTTATCCAAAAGCTTCCTGAATAAGTCTTAAGCCCTCTGCAAGAATTTAAATAAAAGGAGAAAATAGGCAGAGAAATTCCATAAATGTAAATAGTTTTAGAGATTTTGATAACTTCTACTGATGCCCTGAACTCATGATAATGATTCTATAGTGCCAATGAAATTGCTGATTGTATGGAAATTGTTACTGATTGCAGCTCAAAAGGTTTGTGTTTTTTTTAAAAAAAATATTTTAGGAGATTCTTTGGAGAAACACAGTAGCTTTTTTTTTTTTTTTTTTTTTTGCTTTGATTATATGTGTAGGTCTCTGATTTCTTGAAACTAAAAATCCTAAATTAGTGACACTCAGAGCTGGACTTTAGAAATATTGTGAAGTTACTTTTGATAACTGTATTCTGAGTCAGTCTTGGGAATTGGGAATTGTGACCATTCCCCTGGACCCATCACTATTTATGCTCGATAGAGACTTCAGGATGTTGTCTAGTGTAGAGGAAAGATGATTCTGCCATCTATTGCTTAAAAAACAACAACAAAAAAGACTAGTCTGCAATCTGTTTGTACAAAAGATGTCAGCATTTCTTCTTCAAACATGTAGAGCTCTCTCTACTTTATCATAGATATTCTTCTGAGGCTGCAATTTTTTTTTTTTTTTTACTTTTTTCCTTCACGACGGCTCTTGATGTTCTTGTCCATGAAAAGAGAATCAGTTTACACTGAACATTGATGGAGGACATGTGTGGTTGCACCAGGTTTGCACCCTGCTAAGAATGGCCCTACCCTCACCACCCTAGCCCTCAAGTTCCTCAGGCTACTCTTCTGTAGCCCCCAAATTCTACTTTAGTGTGCCATCCAGGACTGTTCTTGCCAGAGTATGTTTTTTGCTCTACCTTTGCTGTTTTATAATTTCTTCCCCCTCAGAATGTTCCCAAACAATTTTCCCTGGTATATTAATGGGAAGGTGATCTGTTTGAGCTAGTTTACACTGTCATGAATTACTGATAGTCCCCTAATCTTACCAGGAGTGTTTATATTTAAAACTTTCTATTTTTAATTAATTTTTTTACATTTAAACTTTTTAATACAAATAAATTTCTAATTGGTGGAGTTTTAGCCAATTCCAAAAAAAGCTTTACAGCCAAGGAGAGCCATCATGGGTATTCCTTTTAAAAAGTCTAAATAGAATGACAACTCATTCTGCCTATGCTCGACCCACCCTGATGGTATCACATCAAAACTTCAAGTCTATAAACTCCATGACAGCTCTACTTTTTCTGTTACTTAACTAGCATTTGACTCTAGTCTTTGTTTTAGTCTCTTCCTCATTTCTCATGTCTCCTTCAGAACGATCTTTTAAAAACAGGTAGTATCTGGCAACTTGCATCTGATAGCCCCTCTTGCATATACAACACAGTTTAGGGCAGGGTCCAGTCTTCTTTTCTAGACTCATCATCCCTAGCATTGTCTTTCTGTCCCCATCAGAATTTATTGCCACATTCTCTTTGGCCCCTCTTGTAAATAACACAAATTACTATACTTCAAATTTTGTTTTTATATTATTCTTTTGATTTTCTTTTATGTATAAACAGTAATCGTTTTGAGGGCAATTACTCTGTCTTATTCATTTTTGTTTCTCACCACGTAATATGTATAATATTTTAGGCAACTCAAAAATGGTTTCTTGAATTTAATATTTTGATGAATTGAGCTATTGTTATGGTATGCAAAATGAGTAGTGTGCAAGAATGCATTTGAGGCCTTGAGGATAGGTGAAGCCATATTTGGGGAATCTTCTCAGGGTTGATTATAAAATGATGGGACAAGAAAGAAAGGAAGTATTAGAAGTATTTATAACAATTATGATTGGTTTGGGAATATTTAAGGAAGACAGCCAAAGTAGACTGATTAGTGAGCACATTATGGGGGAAGAGAAATCAGGCTCTACTCAGACCAGACAGGGAGCAATGACTTTGGACAAATCCAGTAGAGATGGTGGGATGGGAAGTTAAAGAGTAAAATCCAAAATGGCAGTTTCTGATTTAACACCTGTGTTTAGTTTAGCGATGAAAATCTTTTGAGAAGTAATATACCATGTGAGTTTAGGAATGAATTTTTTCTTCAACCTATTTTTAGTTAGGATTTACAGTGTGGTCTTAATTGTTCTGTTTGCTAATAACGAAGACAGTACTTTTGGTTGTTTGAGTAAATCATTACCATGTCCTTTGCCCTTAAACTTGACTGCAAGCCTTTGCTGTCTAATACACATGATTTCTGTCCAATATACTTAGGAATATAAAGTTGGGAGCCATTTTTAGGCTGCTTTGCCAATGAGATTAACCTTTTTCTGAGAGAAATAGATGCTCCATCATGGTCACATTAATAATCAGTAAAATACATGTTTATTAATACCATCTTAAATGTTGTTGTTTACAACTCAGTTTTCTAGAATTGAGGAGCTTCCAAAGAGCCAGAGTCTTAAGAAATAACTATTAAATCCCTCTAAATCTTTGGGCAAGATTTAGCACTACTGATTTGTGTAAATACTGGGATAATCCTCTTGCCCATGGGAAGCCTAGGCCTAGAAAGTGAAGGGAAATGTAACACAAAGCATAATTAAGTGAGCCAACATCAAAGAACGTTGAAAGTAAATGTTGATGCTATAGACAGATGCATGATATTTTTCATTCCCAATTATGAAGACAAAAAGCTAATTTGACCTTTTTACCAAAGGAAACTGCAGACAAGAGATCCCCAGCCTTTTGTCACTGGTACTGACTTAGGGGAAGAGTTTTCATTCCCTGGTTTTAAGTGCTTCTCCCTAACTGGCTATTACTTACACAGGTCAAATGGAAAAAGGAACAAAAGAATTAGATCCTAGAATTATGTTTTTTTCCTTCTCTTTCAAGAATCTGTAGTGTATTTTTCTAATTCCTTTAGTGGATGGTTTAAGATACGTATATTTTTTGTTTAGAAATATCTTTTTTAAATAAAGCCTTAAAATATGAATGTAACAGCTGTTTAAAATGCCCCTTATTTATTGACTTTTCTTTCTTTTCTCATAATCTGAAAATTCTCAGAAAGAATAGAAATTCAAGTTAGAGTTAGATAGATAAAATGTAAGATTGCAGCTGACCATAAAGTAAGGTAAGTAAATATTTTCCTCATTTATATATTTCTTTTGTATTTCCTTTCTCAGATTGAAATAATAATAGAAGGTCTTAGAGATAGATGAATGGAAAATTTTTAAGAAAGATCCCACATGATAAGGGATTGGCAGAGCTGAGAATAATTTCTTGAAAATTTCTACTGTGTAGCAATAAAAATTGGCTAGGATATTTTTTAACCCACTAGTGGTGAAAATGTAGAGAAACTTGTTCATATTTTGTCAATTTGTTTTGATGAGTTATAAAAACTAGACAGTAAGACTAGATGTATTTATTGAATTTTTTCTTTGTTTATTTTAGAAATTTATACTGGGGTTATAATATGATGAGTTGAGTTAGGAGATGAGACATCTGCAAGTAACTTTCTGCCTAGGAAATCTGCATGTCTTAGTTCCCGTTGATTAGGATAATGGCCCTGTACATTTTTCTAGACAAGAAAAGAACATCACCACGTCAGTTATCCCCAAAGCTTAGTAAAACTTCAAAGTGGGAGAGAAGATTGAGTATTATTCAAGGGCTTTGAAATGCTTCATCCTCCATGATTACTTCCTGCTTTTCTCTCTGGCCCCTCACGCACCAGTACATGGTACTCCCTAAAACTATTAAGTTTGCTGTTTCCATTGTTCCAGTGGCATAGATACTCTGTCTTATCCTGTGAAATAATTACCTTTGTATTTGTCTTTTGCTCTCCATCTAGATTTTATATGCACTTTGAAAACAGGCATTGTATCTTAGGGAAATTTGAGTCCACATGAAATTATAATTATGTAAAGGCCTCAGGTAGAATAAATACCATTCCAAATTTGGGATTTTTTGGGGTTTTTTGGTGGGGATTATAGGCTTCTAATCCTAGTTTTTTCATTTTAATATATTTTAGAAACATTTTAGTGTAATTTCTTCTATGAAAAATTTAATAGTTTTCTGTTATAGTTCATGATGAAATGTTTTTTCATTATTTACATAGTAAGGCATATGATTAAAAACTTACTACTAATAATTTTTTGTGTGATTTGAATATATCATTTAGAGATATAGAAAATTCAGGAAAAATACACAGACATAAAAAGAGAATAAAAAATTTCCCACTTCCCATAGATAACAACTGTTAATTTCTCTTTGAACATCATTCCTCTATACAAATTTGTAAATAATTTTAATCATATGGGATTATACTATGCATGTTAATATACAAACTCTTTTTACATTAAAATTTTTGTGTAGATTTTGTTCTTTTATTTCCTTTTTCATTTCCTATCATTTTTTTCTATATATCTTACAGAAAGGACTATAAAGTTTGAATTTGTTTGGGTTACATATATATATATGTACATATATATAAAGAGAAGACTATATACATATATATAGTCTTCTTCGGGAGAGTTTGCAAGCCAGTGTGGAAGGCACACAGATTTTTTCATGTTAATAATCATAAATATGTATTATCTTTTGAATTCATTATTTTGATTTTTCATAATTTATGAAGCCAACAGTATTAATAGTCCTTTAGAATATTTCACTTTTTGACTATTATGAAAACTTCTCTTCATTGCTTTCTCCGGGGCCTAGTTTTCTAATATTTATATCTTTGAGTAATTCTAGGATAAATTTTTAGAAGTAGAATTTCTAGGTGATATCTGTTGCCAGACTACAAAAGTTTGAATACATTTATATTCTCTCCAGCAGTGTATAAGGGTGCTCTTTACATACTTACGAATACTTGTTACCATCAATTTGTATAACAGAAAGAAAATGACTTAAAAATCATTTATTACTTTTAATAGAGAAAAGAAAACAAAAGTGGACCATATTTCCATAAAATCAGTTTATGTTTACAACTAAAAAAATGGATATGCACGTGGTTAGAAAGTTTAAATAGCACAGAGAGATGTAAATAGAAGTTTAAAGACATCTCTCCACTCTCAGAAGCTTTCCTCAAAGAAAACTACTGTGAACAGTTTCTTGTGAACTTTCCAGAAAATTAAAATTTATGCATATATATGTATCTTTTTATTTACAAAAGTTTATACTAATATTGCCATAGTTCTGCACTTTCTATTTTTCACTAAAAATATTTGGGTATAAGTCTATATTAGTGAATATCTAATACTTTCAAATATTGACATTGATTTCCAATAAATATAGTCTCATTTATATAATCTGTCTTTCATCAGGGGCATTTAAAGAATTTATAGTTACTTTTTAGTTATTTTATTTAACTTTACAGTGATAAATACCCTTTTACATATCTTGGGATACTTGTGTTAAAATTTTCATAAGGTAACTTTCTAGCCACAGAATTGTTGGGTCAAAAGTATATGTATTTCCCGTTTTGAGAGACACTGTCAAATTTCTTTCCAAAAGTATTTAACCAATTTATTCATTTTCCTCACACCGGATACTACAGGGTATAAGGTAACTTTTGAATTAGCTAATAGGATAGATGAAAAACAGCATCTCATTATAGTTTTCATCTGCTTTTTAAAATTGGAAGTAAGAGCAAACTTATTTTTTATGACCTTCTCCCCACCTCTAACTGGGAATTGCCTTTTCTCCTTTTTTTCCTATTTTCTTTATTTTATTTTATTTTATTTTTTAAAGTTGGATTACTTATTCCTTTTTCATTTTTATGAATTTTTAAATTAAGAATAATATTTTTTGTCATGCATAAAAAATATTCCCTAATTTGTCATTTGACTTTATGATATTTTGTTACCATACTCAAATGTTGAATTTATCCAAGTTTATCAATCTATTTCTGAATGGCTTCTTGATTTTGTTTCCTATTTACAAATGCCTACTCTACACCAAATTACAATTATATTTTTCATTTAATATTTTTACTTTTTGACCATTCTTTGATGAACTTGGATGTTATTTTGGTGAATGGAATAAAGGGGAAATCTACATCTATTTTTTCCAAATTGCTAAACAGTTGTGTCAAGTTTATTTACTGAATAAATTCCTTTCTTCCTGCTAATTGAAAAGCCACCTTTAATGTCAAGTATATTTTCATATTATTTTGGGTATCTATTCTGTTTAATTTGTTTGTCTAATATTCCCCTAGTACCAAAGTAATTTAATTATTGTTGCTTCACAATATATTTTAATATATAGTAAGTCACCCCTCATTCATCTTATTCATGATTTTTCTGGATATTGTCACATTATATTTGTAGATGAACTTTAGTCTTATTTGATAAAGTTTCCAAAATAATCCTATTAGTGTATATTGAATCTTTTCAATTTTGACTGTTACTATCCATGAATAAAATTATTTTATATTTCAGTAAATTTAAAATATTTTCTTGTAAGTTCTTCACATTAAAAAAATTCTAGCTATTTTATCTTTTTTTGCTATTGTAAGCAAGATATTTTTTTTCCAGTATCTTTTCTAGTGGGTCATAGATTATACATGGGAAAATTGTTGATTTTTGAGCATTAATTTTATAATCAGACATGTTACTGATTTTTCATATTATTTATTATAGTTTTGTATTGATTTCTTGAGATTTTCTAGGTATATAAAATTTCATCTGCAAGTCATGGGAATTTTACCTTTTCCTTTTCCTTTCATTGACTGATACTTCTGGGGAAATATTAAATTATAATGGCAAAAGTGGACATTCTTCTTACGTGAATGTTGAAGTTTTCAAGTGCTTCTATTTGACATCTATTGAAATAGACATATTTTACTCTCTTTTAGCCTATTAATGTGGTATAGTATATTAATAGATTTTCTGATACTGAATCACCTTTAAGGCAAATGGATTTTAATGAAACCAATTTAAAGGGCACATAACGAGTATCATATCTTAGCAAATGAAAAGGAAATGTTTTATTTTAGGAACACTATCCAAGGTGAGGGAGAAATGGCATTCTCAATAGTTTAAATTTTAAGCATCCCTAGAGAACTGTGTGTGAAGATCATTATCTCCTCTTTGTTGCCTTTAGAGGCATTATTGTAAAATCCTGGCCAATTAGCTATTTTCTTTTTTTTTTTCAGAGCATTTTATACTATTTATTTAAAGAATAGTATTGAATATTTTCTTATTTGAGTCAGTTTGCAAGCTAAATAATTATTTTTAATTTCTCTGTCATGGCTTTGGCACTCTGTAATTTAACTAAAACCTTTGTATAGTTAGGATTTGCACATCATAAAGCATAATCAAAAGATGCTAGTCTCTAGTTTGTTTACTGTAGAAAAGGGATGCAACTTTGCAACATCATTATCTTCTTTCTTTCAAGTGAGATATCAATAGAATTTTATACAAATAAGAAAGCAAATTTGGGTCAAATTTCACATAAAAAGAATGAAAATAGTGCCAAATAATATGTTATTCAGGGGAAACAAAAATCTTTCAAATGTTTGAATATCATAATACCAGACCAATCTATTTTCCAAAATAAGCTCTCAGAGCTGTAAGCTCTGTTGTATGTTCATCTTGATGGAGTGATTTATTAGAATAACAAATTTTAGGGCTTTTGAATTGAAGTGAAATATCTTTATTTTATCAATTATTATTTTCACCCTTTTTTGGTAAACAAAGTTAAGTAAAATATCATGTATTTCAAGGTATTAGTTCACAAAACACATCAAAGTTATATCTATTCTATAATATGTGAGGAAAAATAAGATGTAAAAATAAGATAGTCCTTCTTTTCAACTAATTTTAGTTTGTCACATTCTTTTTTTCCAGTTTTCTGGTTTATCTAGTCAAAAGACAGCTGCGCTACAAGAAAAAAGTAATTGAATATATAAGTTACTTAAGACATAAGTCCCAGAAAATTTCAGTTCATGAATTCCAAGTTTCATTGTTGGTTGAAGCTCCTTGGCAGACTATCTAAGGGTTTCTATGATTTTCTAATATGCTTCTTGTTTGCCTTCCAGAAATTTGTCTCGTATATGTAGTCTTCTGTATATTGTGAGCTGTTAGGAGATCTGTGTTTTATAGATATTTGTGCTTCCCACAGTGTCTGGCTCAGAATATTGTCCATAGCAATTGCTTATGAAGTAGTTGTGACCACATTATGCTTCCTAAGTATTTTTTTTCTAGGAATGAAATGTCAGGCTTCATTGGCAGTGAAGATGAAAGGCACCCCCCCACATAAAGTAAATAGAAATTAATTTACAAAATTTGATAACCAGGTTATTGACTTCTCTGAACTTTTAAGTAGATATTTGTCCTTATTCAGTTCTGAGATCTGACCCTTGCCTCAATTTAGCTCTTTCAGGGTCCTATTGGACCATGGCATTTAAGAAATCAGAGTGGGGTCCTTCTCGGTTTACAGTTAGTTTGGGTCCTTAGTGGTCCCAAATTTTGACCAAAATTTGGTGAAACACACGTGTTTGGAAAAAATATATAGAGAGCTTAATAATTTGGCACCAATATATTATCTCATAAGCTATGTGTTTTATACATCCAAATATGGGAAAAGAAAAAGTGTTGGGAACACCTATCAGCCATGAGAACATTTTCATTTCTGAATTCTCCTCTTTCAAGGTAAACAATGCCTATAGAAGTTCCTGTTATGTAGTCTCTCAAACTTGCTTTCTTTGCAACATTAAATTAATATTTTATATCATATTTCAAATTCTTTTTATATGCAGCTTAGCTTTCTTACTTATGTTTGTTTAACTTTGTATGTGGTTTGGGTGGTGTGTATAGATAGTCCTTTAAGGACAGTTTGAATGTTTTAAATTTTGAATATTTTAAATGGTAACAATGGCAATCTATCAACACTGACATAATTTAATAAATGGTGACAGGAAGAATATTTTACTTGTGACTTTTCATAGCCTTCCAAAATACTAGAAATTGCTTATATGTAGTAAATTGTTTTGATCCACATGGATGTTTGAAATGGTCACTAACTCTAAACCTGACTAGTAGAGCTGTCTACTTAAAAAAATAAAGTTAGATGAAGCAGCCCCTTTTATATTTAACATATATTATATTATATTTTAATTTATTTTATTATATATTATATATTAATGTTGTCTAAATCCAAATACAGAAGACAAAGTTTATTTATTAATGAGGTTTTATGTATTTATTATAGGTTGAGCACTATATGAAGGAGTTCTAAGCAAATATAACACATGGTCTTTGTCTAATAGAAACAAAAATCTATTTGAGGAGTTAATGCATGGAAATTCTCTAGTGGTTATCACAGTTCCTAGGCTTCAATAACTACATGAGTGAGTGAATGAATGATAGCAAAAGGACAAGGCATAAATGCAACAACAACATACATTAAATGCTGAATGTAAGGCCATTAATGTGATTGGAGTTCGAAAGTGAGTTAATATTTCGAATCTGGCTTACTCAACAACTCTCAATAACTTCTACTGCTCCCATATGATTTACATTGAAGAACTGGGAAGCTGAGGATGTGAATAAAAATATAATGGGCGTCAAGAATAATAAAAAATAAAAGTTTTGAGATTCAGTTTTCATATTTTTCAATGACTATTATTACAGAAAGAAGAAAACTAAACATACTAAATGTTTTGGCACATGTAAATTTATTTCCAGTTGTGAAGTCTTAAAAGAAAATATTGCAAAGGTCGTAAATCATGCTAAAATACTGTCTTTCAGAATTCTGTTTTGATTTACTCTGAAGACATAAGGACAGAATCAAGGGTTGTCATCTGCTAAACAAAGCATCTAGATATTTTGAGTTTACAAGGACTGTTGGTAGAGCAGGTGTCTGAATTTTGAGTTTGAGTGGATGGGGGCTGAAGTGGACCCAAATAGTTTGCTTTTTGAAACTTAAAAAAAGTTTTATAAAAATTATATGTGAAAATAATTTTAAAGTCAAATTAAGCTTGGTGTGAATGACAATAATCTCTTCCTGCTCTTCCCCACCATTTCCTGCTCTCTATAAGTAACTAGTTTCAACTTTTAAAATATTATAATGTTTACTGTCATTTTGCTAAATAACAAATAACTTAGAAGATGTAGATTCAGCTCACTTTCACAGCACCACCACTGACCTCATCATATACATGCACTTTTCCAATGTAGTTATATGTTAGTTTTATTCAGATCAATTCTCTGGACTTACGTTAGATGACCAAGTCACTTACAGCTTTTATATCTATTTATAGTTGAGTCATTTAGTAAACTCTTACTTTTCTTTTTGACCCAAGCTTCTGTTTTCTTGAAGTTAATAATTGCTGTTTTTTCATATGCTTGTTTTGCTCTGTAGTTATCACTAATGCAAACATAAATTCTTCTTCAAATGTATAAATATTCTCTCAATATATTGAAACTCCTAAGAGAGTCTGTCGATTTTCTCTTATTTGAGATTTCTCACTTGGAGTCTTTTGTACTGCTTGAATTTGGATCTGATGAAATGACATGCTATACAGTGTCAACCTCATGAACTAGGATTGTTTTTTTTCACTAGAAATAAGGGAAGATGATGGAAGAAGCATGGACTAGTATGTGTTTTGCAGCATAAGAGTAACATATTTTGCGGAAAAGTTGTGTGAGTACTACAACTGGCTCCCAGAGTAGACTAGGTAATGAAGACAACACATGGTAAAATTCTCCTACTGCTTTGCCGTAAGTCCAGATATCCATAAGTCCATATTTTTACTCTTTGCTTGATGTTTATTACTTGGAAAAAAGTTGCAGGTTAGCTGGTCATCACTGATACCCATAAAGAAAGAGCTGACATTTCTAGTAAATCCGTAGGGCTAGCCATTGTGAACTATTGATTACTTTAGGGGCCTGGAATGATATCGGTGTAAAAGATGATGGGTCATTTAATTCTGTATGCTGCTTTAAGTATACCTCTCTGATGCATATCAGAACTTTATTCTTATAGCCATATATGTTAGCAACATATTCAGTATCTTAGTAAGTGCTAAGAGGAATAGATTTGGGCCATGATGTAACTGGCATGCCTGAGTTGGAGAACAGCTACTCCAGTTAATGGATTGGCTTTATTATGATGAGCCTTCTGGAATTTAAATGATTCTGAGAGGCTTATGTCTTCACGAGAGAAGAGCAGTCCAGAAATTTTGGCTATTCTTATCCACTGGGTTCTCAGCAGGACAGCTCAAACTCCTGTAATCAGGCCAATATCTCCATCCTCTGAGGGTCCAATATACAATGTAAGCCTGGCAGAGCAGATGAAATTTCTCTATTCCTGTCTACCACCTCTAATCAGAATTCATACAATGAGGGCTTCAAGAATCAGAATTCATTTAGGATGCCCAGAATTCTAATATGCACTGGCACACTGAATATATCGATCTACCTGAGGTCCTGTGACGTCTTATTCAATTTCTTTGACAAAGAATTCTATTTTGTTCACTGTCTGAAAGGTCTGATAGGCATCACTGTCACAAACACTAAGACCTCCCTGGGATGCAGACATTCTTGGTCAAAGGAGCTCAAATGGCTTCCACTGAAGTGGGTTTCCCACCACCTCATCCCAGCCTTCTTGTCCTCTTCTTCTACGTTTAGCTCTTCATCTCTTTCCCTCATTCTCTCTCTCTTTCTCTTACTCTGTCTTTCTTCTTTTATTTCTCCCCCTCACCCATTTCCATAAAATATTATAAACCTCAAGATCTTCACTTTTTATATTTTGTTCTTATCTATAAAGCTGATAAATAATACAATATTTTTTGAAGTACATACTTTGCAATGTGTTATCTAACTTAATCCTCACAAGGATTAACCATAACCTTGCAAGATGAGTTACCCTTGTTTTCATGTCATGGTACCTCCCCCTCCCTCTCCCTCTCCCTTTCCCCCTCCTCTTTCTCCCTCTCCATCCCTCTCTCTCTCTCTCTCTCTCTCTCTCTCTCTCTCTCTCCATGTTTAACAGAAGTGGTTTTTACAGAATATCTTTTAACTTGGAATATCCCAGTTGAATTGGATTGGAAAAGTATAACATCTACTAAAATATCTTATACATTTAATCTGTAATCATTTAGGCTATATTTAATTTGTTTTTCTAGGAATAATGGGAGTTTTATATTTATGCAAACAGGTTTAAGATGTTTATGTCAAGTTGAATGTTTCAGATTAAGGTAAACTCACAGAAATGACAGAATACAGTGATTCATCCTTTAGACTGAGCATCTTTATGATTTCTACTGTTTTTTTGTGGATACCTCTATGAAGTAGTAGGACATTGCATCTGCTGATTTTAGGTAGTACTGCTTATATTGTTTTAGTAAAAAGTTGTCACCATGAAAATCAAAAGCAGAGATATCATTTAAAATCCTACAATTAAGTATATGCTTGTCAGCAGCTCAGTCATGGCATCTTTGATAGTGTGGGTAATGTGTGTTTTCTTCTCAGCTTACTGAGGCTGTGGTAATGGAAACCAAGCTCAAACATCAAAGAAAAGAGGTTTTCCTACAAAGGAAAACATCATTACATTTTCACACCATTAGGGTGATAGAAGTATATCATCTCCTCTGCATGAAGTAGATGCTTTTGATTTTTTTTTTAACTAAACATAAACTAAGATCATTACTTGTATATGTATTAATACTACAATGCTCAACGTAATACCTACTGATTACCTTATTAACATTTTTAGGAAAGGGGTGAGATGTTAAAGAACTCACTAATTGAAACTCATTTTAATTAATTATTAGCAGTTACTTAGGCATATCGGCATCTAATTTTCTGTGTTTTAAGTGACATTGCCTTGAAAGCTTGAAGTGTTCTTCATGATAGACCAATAAAAGTCAGCCTCAGCAATTACTAAAGTGAGGACATCAGGCAATTTAAACTCCAAATAAAATCAGGACTAGATGCTGAGGATTGACAGAAATGCTTATTATTCTACTTTTCTCCGTGTTGTTAATGAACCATTTTACTAAATAAAGGGTACATACACTTGAGAAACTGAACTTACTGAAAAGTTTTACTTAAATAAGGCTGACATTACCAAGATATTATAGGGTGAGTATAGGTGAGCTAATAGGAATTCTATAGGATTTTTATAGGCGTTATTTTCTTCATTGTTTATGTAACTTCACCTTAAACAAAGCATTTTCCAAGATAATACCACTAAAATAATAGCAGTGGTGATGGTAGTGGCAAAACCACCCCAAATCCACAAGGATGAAAAATATACTCCATATACCATAGTATTTCACACATCCAAAGTGACTGCCAGATGTAGAATGTAAGCTGTCCAACAGGAAACAAAACAGCAAGAGAAGAAACATGTTTTAGTAGGTAAATCATTTTTCTGGTTAATTGAAAATCATTCTTCTCCTTGTTAAAACTGCTGGGAAGGTAACAATGCCAAAATGGTACCCTGAACAGCTGTCATTTATTTTATTTTTACCCACCAATATTCCTCAGATTAAATAATGCCGTCAAGAATCTTAGCAGCTGTCACTTAGTTGACAGTCACCTATCAATAGTCTTCAGATAACATAGGTAGGGTTCAAGATGGCAGAGTAGAAGGATGTGCGATCACTCCCTCTTGCAAGAGCACCAAAATCACAATTAACTGCTGAACAGTCATTGACAGGAAGACACTGGAACTCACCAAAAAAGATACCACACATCCAAAGACAAAGGAGAAGCCACAATGAAACAGTAGGGGAGGGGCACAATCACAATAAAATCAAATCCCATAACCACTGGGTGGGTGACTCACAAACTGGAGAACTATTATACCACAGAAGTCTACCCACTGGACTGAAGGTTCTGAACCTCACATCAGGCTTCCCAACCTGGAGGTCCAGCATGGGAGGAGGAATTTCCAGAGAATCAGACTTTGAAAGCTAGTGGTATTTGATTGCAGGACTTTGACAGGACTTGGGGAAACAGAGACTGTACTCTTGGAGGGCACACACAAAGCAGTGTGTGCATCAGGACCCAGGGGGAAGGAGCAGTGACCCCATAAGAGACTGACCCAGACCTACCTGCTAGTGTTGGAGGGTCTCCTGCAGAGGCAGGGTGTGGCTGTGGCTCACTGCAAGAACAAGGACACTGGCAGCAGAAGTTCTGGGAAGTACTCCTTGACATGAGACTTCCTGGAGTCGCCATTAGCCCCACCAAAGAGCCTGTAGACTCCACTGCTGGGTCACCTCAGGCCAAACAGCCAACAGGGAGGGAACTCAGCCCCACCCATCAGCAGACGAGTGGATTAAAGTTTTACTCAGCTCTGCCCACCAGAGCCACAACCAGCTCTACCGACCACCAGTCCTTCCCACTGGGAAGCTTTTATAAGCCTCTTAGATAGACTCATCCACCAGAGGGCAGACAGCAGAAGCAAGAAGAACTACAGTCCTTCAGCCTGTGGAACAAAAACCACATTCACAGAAAGACAGACAAGATGAAAAGGCAGAGGACCATGTACCAAATGAAGGAACAAGATAAAACCCCAGAAAAACAACTAAATGAAGTGGAGATAGGCAACCTTCCAGAAAAAGAATTCAGAATAATGATAGTGAAGATGATCCAGGACCTTGGAAAAAGAATGGGGGCAAAGTTCGAGAAGATGCAAGAAATGTTTAACAAAGACCTAGAAGAATTAAAGAACAAACAAACAGAGATTAACAATACAATAACTGAAATGAAAAATACACTAGAAGGAATCAATAGCAGAATAACTGAGGCAGAAGAATGGTTAAGTGACCTGGAAGACAGAATGGTGGAATTCACAGAATAAAGAAAAAAGAATGAAAAGAAATGAAGACAGCCTAAGAGACCTCTGGGACAACATAAAATGCATGAACATTCACATTATAGGGGTCCCAGAAGGAGAAAAGAGAGAAAGGACCCGAGAAAATATTTGAAGAGATTATAGTTGAAAACTTCCCTAACATGGGAAAAGAAATAGCCACCCAAGTCCAGGAAGTGCAGAGTCCCATACAGGATAAACCCAAGGAGAAATATGCTGAGACACATAGTAATCAAATTGGCAAAAATTAAAGACAAAGAAAAATTATTGAAAGCAGTGAGGGAAAAAGGACAAATAACATACAGGGTAACTCCCATAAGGTTAACAGCTGATTTCTCAGCAGAAACTCTATAAGCCAGAGGGAGTGACATGATATATTTAAAGTGATGAAAGGGAAGAATCTACAACCAAGATTAGTCTACCCAGCAAGGATCTCATTCAGATTCAACAGAGAAATCAAAAACGTCACAGACAAGCAAACGCTAAGAGAATTCAGCACCACAAAACCAGCTTTGCAACAAATGCCAAAGGAACTTCTCTAAGTGAGAAACACAAGAGAAGAAAAGGACCTACAAAAACAAACCCCAAACAATTAAGAAAATGGTAATAGGAATGTACATATTGATAATTACCTTAATGTGAATGGATTAAATGCTCCAACCAAAGGACACAGGCTCAC
This sequence comes from Kogia breviceps, assembly GCF_026419965.1. Taxonomy (NCBI): domain Eukaryota; kingdom Metazoa; phylum Chordata; class Mammalia; order Artiodactyla; family Physeteridae; genus Kogia; species Kogia breviceps. Next base: position 64,263,777 of record NC_081318.1, on the reverse strand, counting down.
TGAATGGATACAGAAACAAGACCCATATATATGCTGTCAACAAGAGGCCCACTTCAGACCTAGGGACACATACGGATTGAAAGTGAGGGGATGGAAAAAAATATTCCATGCAAATGGAAATCAAAAGAAAGCTGGAGTAGCAATACTCATATCAGATAAAATAGACTTTAAAATAAAGAATGTTACAAGAGACAAGGAAGGACACTACATAATGATCAAGGGATTGATCCAAGAAGAAGACATAATTATAAATATATATGCATTCAACATAGGAGCACCTCAATACATAAGGCAAATGCTAACAGCTATAAAAGAGGAAATTGGCAGTAACACAGTAATAGTGGGGGACTTTAACACCTCACTTATACCAATGGACAGATCATCCAGAGGGAAAATTAATAAGGAAACACAAGCTTTAAATGACACAATAGACCAGATAGATTTAACTGATATCCATAGGACATTCCATCCAAAAGCAGCAGACCACACTTTCTTCTCAAATGCACACGGAACATTCTCCAGGATGGATCACATCTTGGGTCACAAATCAAGCCTTGGTAAATTTAAGAAAATTGAAATCTTATCAAGCATCTTTTCTGACCACAATGCTATGAGATTAGAGATCAGTTACAGGGGAAAAAAAGTAAAAAACAGCAACACATGGAGGCTAAACCATACATTACCAAATAACCAAGCGATCACTGAAGAAATCAAAGGAAGTCAAAAACTATTCAGAGACAAATAACAATGAAAACATGATGATCCAAAACCTATGGGATGCAGCAAAAACAGTTCTAAGAGGGAAGTTTACAGCAATACAATCCTACCTCAAGAAGCAAGAAAAATCTCAAATAAACAAACTAGCCTTAAGCCTAAAGGAACTAGAGAAAGAGGAACAAACGAAACCCAAAGTTAGTAGAAGGAAAGAAATCATAAAGATCAGAGTAGAAATAAATGAAATGGAAACAAAGAAAACAATAGCAAAGATCAATAAAACTAAAAGCTGGTTCTTTTAGAAGATAAAAAAAATTGTTAAACCTTTAGCCAGATTTATCAAGAAAAAGAGGGAGAGGACTCAAATCAATAAAATTAGAAATGAAAAAGGAGAAGTTACAACAGACACCACAGAAATACAAAACATTATGAGAGACTACTACAAACAACTCTATGCCAATAAAACGGACAACCTGGACGAAATGGACAAATCCTTAGAAAGGTATAAATTTCCAAGACTGAACCAGGAAGAAATAGAAAATATGAACAGACCAATCACAAGTAATGAAATGGAAACTGTGATTAAATATCTTCCAACAAACAAAAGTCCAGGACCAGATGGCTTCACAGGTGAATTCTATCAAAAAATTAGAGAAGAGCTAACACCCATCCTTCTCAAACTCTTCCAAAAGATTGCAGAGGAAGGAACACTCCCAAACTCATTCTGTGAGGCCACCATCACCCTGGTACCAAAACCAGACAAAGGTACTACAAAAATAGAAAATTACAGACCAAAATCACTGGTAAATATAGATGCAAAAGTCCCAACAAAATACTAGCAAACAGAATCCAACAACACATTAAAAGGATCATACACCATGGTCAAGTGGGATTTATCCCAGTGATGCAAGGATTCTTCAATATAGGCAAATCAATCAATGTGATATACTATATTAACAAACTGAAGAATAAAAACATATGATCATCTCAATAGATGCAGAAAAAGCATTTGACAAAAATCAACACCAATTTATGATAAAAACTCTCCAGAAAGTGGGCATAGAGGGAACCTACTTCAACATAATAAAGGCCATACATGACAAGCCCACAGCAAAATTCATTCTCAGTGGTGAAAAACTGAAAGCATTTCCTCTAAGATCAGGAACAAGACAAGGATGTCCACTCTCGCCACTATTATTCAACATAATTTTGGAAGTCCTAGCCATGGTAATCAGAGAAGAAAAAGAAATAAAACAAATCCAAATTGGAAAAGAAGAAAAACTCTCACTCTTTGCAGATGACATGATACTATATACATAGAGAATCCTAAAAATGCCACCAGAAGACTATGAGAGCTAATCAGTGAATTTGGTAAAGTTGCAGGATACGAAATTAATGCACAGAAATCTCTTGCATTCCTATACACTAACAACAGAAGGTCAGAAAGAGAAATTAAGGAAACAATCTCATTCACCATTGCAAGAAAAAGAATAAAATACCTAGGAATAACCTACCTAAGGAGGTAAAAGACTTGTACTCAGAAAACTGTAAGACACTGATAAAAGAAATCAAAGATGACACAAACGGATGGAGAGACATACCATGTTCTTGGACTGGAAGAATCAACATTGTGAAAACGACTCTACTACCCAAAGCAATCTACAGATTCAATGCAATCCCTATCAAATTACCAGTGGCATTTTTTACAGAACTAGAACAAAAAATCTTAAAATTTGTATGAAGTCACAAAAGACCCCGAGTAGCAAAAGCAATCTTGAGGGGGAAAAAAAGTAGCTGGAGGAATCAGACTCCCTGACTTGAGACTATACTACAAAGCTATAGTAATCAAGACAATATGGTAGTAGCACAAAAACAGAAATATAGATCAATGGAATAGGATAGAAAGCCCAGAGATAAACCAATGTACCTATGGTCAACTAATCTATGACAAAAGAGACAAGGATATACAATGGAGAAAAAACAGCCTCTTCAATAAGTGATGCTGGGAAAACTGGACAGCTACATGTAAAAGAATGAAATTAGAACACTTCCTAACACCATACACAAAAATAAACTCAAAATGGATTAAAGACCTAAATGTAAGACCAGACACTATAAAACTCTTAGAGGAATATGTAGGACGAACACTCTTTGACATAAATCACAACAAAATCTTTTTTGATCCACCTCTTAGAGTAATGGAAATAAAATAAAAAATAAACAAATGGGACCTAATAAAACTTAACAGCTTTTGCACAGCAAAGGAAACTATAAACAAGACAAAAAGACAACCCTCAGAACAGGAGAAAATATTTGTCAACGAATCAATGGACAAAGGATTAATATCCAAAATATATAAATAGCTCATGCAGCTCAATATTAAAAAAACAAACAACCCAATCCAAAAATGGGCAGAAGACTTAAATAGATATTTCTCCAAAGAAGACATACAGATGGCCAAGAAGCACATGAAAACCTGCTCAACCTCACTAATTATTAGAGAAATGCAAATCAAAACTAAATGAGGTATCCCCTCACACTGGTTAGAGTGGGCATCATCAGAAAATCTACAAACAATAAATGCTGGAGAGGGTGTGGAGAAAAGGGAACCCTCTTGCACTGTTGGTGGGAATGTAAATTGATACAGCCACTATGAGAACAGTATGGAGGTTCCTTATAAAACTAAAAATAGAATTACCATATGACCCAGCAATCCCACTACTGTGCATATATCCAGGGAAAGCCATAATTCATAAAGACACATGCACCCCAGTGTTCACTGCAGCACTATTTACAATAACCAGGTCATAGAAGCAACCTAAATGTCTGTTGACAGACAAATGGATAAGGAAGATGTGGTACATATATATAATGGAATATTACTCAGCCATAAAAAGGAACAAAATTTAGTTATTTGTAGTGAGGTGGATAGACCTGGAAACTGTCATACAGAGTGAAGTAAGTCAGAAAGAGAAAAATATCGTATGTTAACACATATGTGGAATCTAGAAAAATGGTATAGATGATCTTATTTACAAAGCAGAAATGGAGACACAGACTTAGAGAACAAATGTCTGGACACCGAGGGGGGGAAAGCGGAGGGAGGGTTGGTTGTCGTGGAATGAAATGGGAGATCGGGATTGACATATATACACTAATATGTATAAAATAGGTAACTAAGAAGAACCTGCTCTATAAAAGAAATAAATTAAATAAAGTAAAATAGTCTTCAGATAACATAATGTCAACTACAAAATCTTTGGGGCATATAATAGAAATAATGACATTGGTTCGGTATCTCCAGTCTAAAAAATGATTTACTTTACTGTGATGTTGATTTTCCAAAAATACATCAAAGTAGCCTGTGATAAACTATGTTCTTGTAAAAGGTTCTCTACTATGAATGATACAAAATAGTTAAATACTTTAGTGTAGTTCTCTAAGTGATTCGATGACTTGTGCTAGCCAATAGCAGCAAAGCTTGAGAGAAATGCTCACATTTCGTGTAACAACAGACTTCCATCTGATTTTGTTTTATTATATATGCTACTCTGTTTTCCCTTTTTCTATTTATTTTTGCTGGTTTGTAAAAATTGCTGCTTATTTCCTTTCTCCTCTCTTTCAGCCTTTAGGAAATTGTTGATTACAGTGTTATTTGGCACAAAAAAAGTACAAATAGACCAATGAAGCAGAATAGTGTCCAAAATATATCCCGCCAAATAGGAGAATTTAGTATGTGGTAAAAATTTAATTTCACAGGATAAGAATGGTTTACTTAATAAAAGATTCTGGCACAATTGGCTATCCATTTGGAAGAAAATAAGCTTAGAAGCCTACCTCACATCTTATATACAGATACACTTCAGATAGATTAAGACTATAAACATTAAAAATATTAGGGCTTCCCTGGTGGCGCAGTGGTTGAGAGTCCGCCTGCCTATGCAGGGGACACGGGTTCGTGCCCCGGTCCGGGAGGATCCCACATGCCGCGGAGGGGCTGGGCCCGTGAGCCACGGCCGCTGAGCCTGTGCGTCCGGAGCCTGTGCTCCGCAACGGGAGAGACCACAACAGTGAGAGGCCCGCGTACCGCAAAAAAAAAATCTTAGAAGAAAATGTATATTAGTTCGTGTAAGAGTTAGAGATTGGAGAGCTCTTATTAGAGGTATGATACTCAGAATGTATGAAAGAAAACAGAAATGTATTCAAATATTTATAAATTAAAACCTTTTGTATAAAAATTCCCATAAACAAGTTCAATAGAAATGAAAGATTTGGGGAAAAATTAAAATACAAATGAAAAAAGATGACTAATGTCTATAATAAAGAGGCCATAAATAATAGAGGTCTTTATTGAAAGAATCCTATTTTTAAAACCCTATTAAAAAAAGAACCTAATTAAAAATGAGCAGTTTAACAATTTAAACCCAATTTAAAAAGCCAGACCTATTAAAAGTGCACAAAAAGATTTAGCTGTGAATGATAGAAGAACAGGTCCAAATGGTCAATTACTTGTTAAGAATCTGAAGTTCACCACTTGGTAAATGCAGCTAAAAGTAACAGTGAGAAATCACTTTATACCCATCATATTGTTGCCATTTAAAAGAAGCAATTATGTTTATCCTAATGGAGATGTGAACACAGGGCACTCTCATATGTCATTGGTGAAATGTGACTCAGAATTTGGTCTGGCATTGTTTACCTAATATAGAGAGCAGACCTACTCCTGGGAATTGAGCCCATAGAAATAAAAGCATGGCTCTATAAAGATTTATTCATAAGGAGTTTACTGCTGGGATATCTGTAATGGAAACAAGGTGGATGCCCATGAATACAGTAATGATTGAATAGATTATGGTACATCCTTGCAATGAATATCATATTTCTACACTTAGAAAGTGTAGATTGGATTCTGTCAGTTAACTTTGGAAGATTTTTAAATAAGAAGAGCAAGAAAACATAAATAAGAGGGTATAATAATCTCAATTTTAGGAAATGAACACCCCAAATTTCTCCAATCCCTACGTGTGTATCTATGTCTTTGTATATTATTCTTTTGGCATGGAGAAGGTTATGGAAATCACACAACAGGGTGCTAACACTGAGAGGTGATCTCCTGTAGTGATGAGCATGGACTTCAGCGTCAAATTTTCTACATTTAAATCCTGACCATGCAGTGTACTTAGCTGTGTGACTTTGGAGAAGATAATTACATTTTTTTATGTCTCAATTTCCTCTTCTGTAAAAGGAAGACAACGCTGGAATCTACCTCATTGTGTTGTTGTATTAAATGAGTTCATATTCATATCACTTAAAATCATACTGGTCATATAGTGAGTGCTGTCAGCTTGTGGGTTATATAAGCTTGGGTAGGTAGAGGAGGGAAAAGGAGAAGAGTGAAAAAAAGGAAAAAATTTACCACAGAAAGGAAAGAAATCAGAGTTCTCTTTTGAAATAATTTGTTTCTCTGGGTAACCAAGTTGGTTCTCTAACCAAATGTTTCACCAGACTGCTCTATTCAAGTGTCTGACAGACCCTCTTATTCCCAGCACCACTTTCAAATCCTTTTCCTCTGGATTGTTTTGGAGGCTGAGGCATGAGGGACAGGGTTACCTGCATAATGGACTGGAGCTTGTCTCTCAGAGCACAGATAAGTGACTCTTTAACCCAAGTTCACTAGATAATTACCTGATGTTTCTGTCCACTTCGGCTGCGCAAACAGTTTGTTTTTCCCTTAAACATCATTAATACTGCCCCTGTTCTTTACTTTGGTCCTGCGCAGGGGATTCGTGGGGAGGAGGAAGGGAATAGAAGTTACTTCAATCTGATGTTTTCATTTCTTTCTTCATAGAGCCTATGCTGAAGACTGACCATTGTCATTTTTTAGGTGACAATTCTCTGTGCATCTGTAACTGTTGAGGGCAGAATCACTAAAACCTTTGTTTTCAAATTCATTTTAAGGATGTTTGTATAACAAACAGCCTGAGAAGACAAAGAGATAGTCTCTTTCTCCAGGAAAGGAAAAATTTGTTCCCTGACCTGTATAACAAAGATTATGTCTTCCTCTGGGGCCAAGTGTGGGTTTGCTTCTAGCTCATTGTAAAAGATTAGGGGTTTCCTAAATTCAGTGACAGAAACCCACTGTGTATGCAGCATAGACCTGGGCCCCTACACATTGCCCTCGAGACCCTTGGGCACAGGAGAACTAATGCGAATGTGAAGCTCATGCTGCTTGCTCTGCTAAGACTAACAAAGTTCTTTGTTTCTGACCCAGGAGTCTCATGTCTTCTGCCAGCATCTATGACACTGTATCAGGCTAACTCATTAACTTGAAAGTAGAGTAAAATCTTAGACCTTTCACAGTTCTTGCCACCATTCACTGTAAAACATTTTTGTACTTTGAAATGAGATAATGTGGCACAGTGTTCATGTAGCCAAACTATAAGGAACAACTTCAAGATTGTAATGAGGTAGAGAAAAGTACATTTACCAGTTTACTCAGGAAAAGTGCAGTCTATATTTGAAGAAAAAACTTGAATTTTAAAAAATTTGAATTTTTGCAAAGTTGTGAGGGACAGTGACACCCCCAGGGTGTGCTTAATTTTCAGGAAGTAAAGTATTACCTCAGCTTAAACTCTGAATTGCCACACCTAGCTGCAAGGGAGACTGAAAGATGTGATTTTTGGATAGGTAGGATGTACTCACATAAATTTCTATTACTATGTAAGAATTGGAGAATGAGCTTTGTAGTACAGCTGGCAATCAAACTGGCTACTTACTCTGTCAATTTGCCTCTGGTTTAGGTTCATTAAGGGAGTGGTCCCAGAATTAGAGTGGCTATGGTTGTAGTCAGGATGAGAGTTAGGGAGAAGAGGAATGTATTAGGTGATAGGTGACTTAACTGAGAAGGATGAGAGGTATGGCTAAGTTTTGATAAGAGATAACGTCAGGAGAGTGGAAAAGAGAAAACTTGTGAAAGGACTGAAGGTCATGATTTTTTTTATTATTTTATGATGAAAACAATGTGGGTCTATTAAGTGACTGAGCAGTGGAGTAGTTTAAGTAAGTGCTTCCCGATGTTGTTCATATCCTAAAAAATAATATCAGTAACACAACATTCTAGGATAAATGAAGGAGGCGGCATGTGGCTGGTGGCAACTGGCCCAAGCATTCCCACTGTATCCCAGCTGTCCACCCTGACAGCATCAACATGTGTAGATTTTACACTGTGTCACTGGGCTTTATCACACTGCTTGAGAAGCTGTGTGCCCAAAAGCATGTGTAGAGATATATCCTTAGTCAAAGCTATAAAGACAGAAGACAGAAGAAATAACAGATTGTACATAAAACAACTAGGGTTATTGCCTCCCTGAATGGAAAAAGCACACACTTAGGTCAAGTTCCCTTAGAGAATTTATTCACTTCTGAGTCTGGACCTGGCCTGACAAGCTTAAAAATATCATTTGTCAATGAATCAGGAACAAATTTGCCTCAGGGGGCAGACTTGCACAGAACAGACTAATAGAGATTGATGAATAAAAACCAGAAAGCCAATCTATTCATTTACATTGAGAACTGAATGTGTTGAGAGGATCCAAAAATGTTTGCTGATCAATACATTTTCTCCCTGTGGCCAGTCTTCTCACAAGGGCAAATTATGATCAGAAGGTTACTCAGTGAGCCTTGAATAGGGCCAAGAACAGTGGGTTGTGTGGTCTTCAGGCCTAAATTGCCAATTGGTGGATGGGTTGAGATCTTCTGTGCTTTAGGGCCTCTAGACCCCAAGTCTGGAGACATACTCCAATCTTCAGATGCTGAATCCTCTTGAGAGAGGCCTTGACAATACTCCTTTGTTCCTCTTTCTCTCTCTCTCCTTTTAGAGAGATTAACATGTAACTCTATTTGGACATAGATATTCCTACAATTCCAGTCCATTTCTGCTTTCCTGAGGGCATGTACCCTGTCTGAAACAAAACCTATGGGGCTAAAGCAATCAAACTGCTTTGCCACCATAGGGTAATAAGCTACTTTTTAAAGAGAAGTTTGTTTGTTCCAATGAAATGAAAGAACGCACATGTTCATGTAAGAGCTAGTCAAAATGAACCTAAAGGAATGAACACTAACACATAGCACAAGGCTCTCCAAGGTATGGGGAAATCGATTCCACAAGTAACAGATCTGTATATGGTGACATTTGTTTCCAAGCTGTCCATTCGTCTGCCATGTCTTTTGGTTCTTTTATAATGAAGTTCACTGGAGGTAGTCTTTCTTTCATGTGTAATTCATGCTGAGTGTACTCCTACTTATAAACATTTCTTTATCTGTTGTGACTCTCTTTAAAGAGGATTACACTGCGAAAAGCAGTTAGAAACTCCTCATGATTAAGGATCTGCCTGCGCAATCATTTAAGTTGTTGTACGGAACTTAAATCCTCAAATGTATCTCTCTAGTATATCACTTCTGTAATACTGTAATATTTTCAAGAAACATGCTGCCTTACCAGAAATATTTACTTTGACTAGAGAACTATCTGTTCATTTAAGAATAAACGATTTTGGGCTTCCCAGGTGGCGCAGTGGTTGAGAAACCGCCTGCCGATGCAGGGGACACGGGTTCGTGCCTCGGTCTGGGAAGATCCCACATGCCGCGGAGCGGCTGGGCCCGTGAGCCATGGCTGCTGAGCCTGCGCGTTCAGAGCCTGTGCTCCGCAATGGAAGAGGCCACAACAGTGAGAGGTCCGCGTACCACAAAAACAAAAAACAAAAAAAAACAAAACCAAAAAAGAATAAACGATCTTGAACTGAATTTTATATTGAAATGTATGTATAGTGGTTTGTTTTTTCTGAGAATTATATTTTTATTTTATTTTATTTTACAATTCATAAGTGAAGCAACCACCTTCTTGATTGTGTTATTCGTGAATGTTTCTATACTTCTAAAACCCAAGATATGCTTGCATTTTCAGAAATATTGAACTTCAGCATTACGATTGTACTGTTTAATATATAAACAAGTTTGCTTTTTATATTTACCTAAAATCTAGGAACTTAGGTTTTCTACACAGTACCGTATAAACCAGTTGAAAGTGAAAATTACAATCAAAATAGTATTTTGACATTATTTTTCACATGAGTGTTAAGTACTGAGAATTATATGCATTCATATTTGTGCTATAAAAGAACTTGAGTTCCTCAAGGAAACCCAGAATTTCCTAATAATCTGTCAGCAAAATATCTCCACAAGTGAATTTACTTACCGAGTTCTAAAATCCTAAATTGTCTGGACAGTTCTCCAAGTGTGTGTGTGATGTCCCTCCAAATTTAATTTGTCTTTATTTCTTGACATCTAAGATCCTTAATGATTCTAAGAAGCATGAAAACACTGCCCTTAGAAAGTCCATCTGAGGCAAAATGGGATCATTTTAGCTCTCTCTTTGAAATTATATTTGGAGTTGTCTGAATACTTGTGAATTTACATTTTTGGGGGTAGAAAATGTACATAGCTCTCTATGTTCTCAAAAGGAGTTGTGACTCCAGAGTGTCAGACATGAAAATCCAGGCAAATCAAACTTTAAGGAGTTTCTTTCTGCTTTCCTCAACAATACTTAAAAACCAGTTAAAGTAAATATCAGTCGCAGCCTTTAGTGGCAAAGAGGGAGCAGAGATAAAGGAAACGGGAGGAGATAGGGAACTTGTTACTAAGCAGCTAATCTCAATCTTGCCTGATATCGGAATGGATTTCAGGTGTTGAGTATATGTATGTGGGTGCTTGAGTTCTTTTTAGGACTAACTCATAAGGATTTTGCCTGGATCCCAGAAGCTCAGGCCTCTTTAGTGGAGAATGCTGACCCAATGAGAACTTCCCTATTTTCATGGTCTAGGACAGAGTGAGAACTTGTGATCCTGAAAGTGAGAAAACACTGAATGCTCATGTGGTCCACAGGTTGACCAATAATATACCATAAAAAGCGGATCCAGCCCATGTTTTTAGAAGACCATGGACTTTGGATGGTGACAACCTTGGTTCAAATAACCGGATGGGCAGACTTAATATCTTTTAGTCTGAATTCCCTTATATGTTTAGCAGGGAAAATAATATCCACCTGGAAGACTTATAGTGCGAATTAACATGATGTATGGTAAGCAACTAACACACGTTCAAGTACCTAAACTTGAGACTACCTTTTTCTTTAATCCTTGCATATTAAATGTTTAGCATTTAAGGAATAAGGTCATTTTAAAAGCAAAAAACAAAAGGCTGCTTTTATCTCTTAAAACTGAATTAATGTGAATAATTGAGAAATTTAGAAAGGAGCAATATTCATGGGAAGTCTGCAATGACCACAGTGCCATAATGTAGTATTAAAATTAATCAATTTCCATCTGTCGTTGGTGATACCACTTGATCAGACATGACATATTATCTCTGAAAAGTGTCTCCTGCTGCTGTTGTACTGTTTTCTGGTTTTATTGCTTGCCCAGGAGAGATAATATTTCCTTTAGAAATGTGAATGAATTGGTTGGAAAAATGATTTGCTCGTAGCTGATTCTATAGGACAAGCTTACCTGAAAATCAAATGTTTTTGAATTGCTGGAATCTAGAGAGAGAAAAAAAATTGTAATGTACCCATCACCTTAAAATGGAAACATTTGTCTTACTAAGGAACTTGCCAAATAATAATTATTAAAAACTTCCAAAAGGTGCATTGTGTTTAATGCTTCTTTTAGCAATTAAAACATCTGCTCACTTATATGAGAATTCATTTATCCACTAACATTTAAACTATATCTGTTGAGTGTCTGGGATGTGAGTCACTACTATGTCTTCTTAGTTTTTTATGGTAATAATTGGAAGAACCTAAAGTGGAATATTGACAGTCCTAGCAAACCAATACAAATGGCAAAACAAATGATATGAAAAAATCTTTTAAAAATCCTTTACGTTGTTTACTGGCTGTTAGCAGTCCTGAGTTTCACTGCTAACTCTCCCACTTACTTGCTCTGGGAACTGCAAGTCACATAGATTTGATTAAAAACAATTTACTCACCTATAAATTATTAACGAGTATGTTTTCCATTTATGTCATCTGCTGGCTCTAAGTATCAAATGGTATTGTGCTTTGAAAACTCATTGTAGACCATCAAGAACCATACGAAGATGAGAGATATTGACTTGGTAAATGTGGCTACTCTATGCTCGTCAGTAATTTTATGGAATAACAGTTTTCAGAAAAGCCAAGGGCCTTCAATCGGCTAATAAACAATAATTTTTATCTTACAGTTGAAATAAAAATGATACCCCAATTAATGATTTCTTTAATTTCAGTTTTCCTGGTCATGGACTGTTTATGTTTGGTCAGTGACAATATAGCTTCAGGAATGAGACCGTTTTACTCAAATGGCGTTCTTTTGTTCACATCAACCATCCCCATCTTCAAGCAAGATGCAACCTAAAAATTACAGGCAGAACAGAGCTTATTTTATTTTAAAAAAAAACTATTAAAGGAATCCCATTACAAAAAAAGCCAACTTTAGTTTGGACTGCACTTCCTGGGCAAATATGAAACACAAATGACAGAAGCTGGTTGTGTTTCATATTTGTGGTGCAAGAAGGTTTATGAAGTTCAAGGAGGAGAGAGAGAACTGAAGAGATTGCTGAAAGTATTTGGTTAGTTGATTGTACTGATAAAGGGCAAGGAGTACTGGGCAAACTAAAATGATACCTCAGTTGTAGATAAGGGAAAGTGACTCAGGGCAAAATGAACATGATTTCAATGCTGAACCCCAGTCAGAGTGGGTAACCTGATCATTTTCTTTGTATGCATTTTTCTCTTAACCTTATATTTTCTCTTTTATTCCCCCTCTGGCATCTCTGGTCTTTATTTGAGAACTCTGCAGCTGATCTTCATGACTTCATTTTCCAATTCACGTGCAACTATCACAAATTGAAAGACTAGTATTTAAACTAGCTCACAGGGAAGAACATTTTTACTTTATAATTCAAATACAATTGGCTGTTGTTAATGAAATATAGTCACTGAAAGAAAGATTTCATTCCTACAAGCAAGTAAGGGGGACCCAGAGAGTAACTTTTTACAAGCTGGGTAAGCAAAACTATCTTGTTGCTATTAAAAAGTGTGTTTTTTTAAACTAAACATTACTGTCCCGAGAGATTAAGTGGTGTATTAGTGATTTGCAATTTACTTAATAAAGTCTATTAAATAGATAAAGTCAGGGAATCAAGAAATCATTGAAGGCAGGAATGTAGAAATCTAATAGAAAGTAAATGTATTATTACAGGTATCAACAGGATAATTCTCAAAAGGATAAAGCTGACTGAGAAAAGCAAGTTATAAAATGATACATATAATATGATTATATTTATGAAAATATGTAAAACTACACAAAATATTTTAAACTACCACATGTACATTTGTGGTAAAAGTATAATAATATGCATGGAAATGAAAACACAAATGTTAGGGTAGTTATTACTTCCAGTGAGAAAGGATTGAGAGTGAGTGGGGCTTCAGTTGTACCTAAACTTTTTATATATGAATATTAATATTTATTGAGAATATTATTAAGATCAGAGGTAATAGTGACCCCTAACAATAAACTTTACAGTCTTAGACAACTTGTGCATTTTAATAAGTTTTTAATTATGGTAAAAAAAAATCACCAAGAGGCATGTAAAATCAAGTATTAAACATCTTCTATAAAAAGCTATGGAGTAGTTCATACACAAAAGTGTGATGAAATAGTTTGTGAAAAATACAGTACAATATCTTCATATTAGTGCTATAATGTAAAGTCTCCTATAACAAAGCTGGATGCTTTTCCCCAAACTTATTTTATATTATAAACTTTTGGTGCTATTTAATTGACCTGGCCATCGTAATTTCTGCCCTTGCCTGCATTCTAATTCTATGAGGAAGATACGAGAAATCTGTCACACAAATTAAACATCAACTTATATTGTCACCAAATAGAAAAATAATTTACCCTCTCAATAAGCAACTTATCCTGTGGCAATAAGACAATATGCTATGTTTATTAGTCTAGACATCCTAGGAAAAGATATTTCCAACCAAGCACCAGATATTTTGACTTTCCAAAGGTAGAACTTTCTTGTGACTCCATTTTTAGAAATAAATAGGTATCAAATGAAAATTTGCTTCTGGAAAAAACCACAACATTGATTTTTAACCCAGTTAAGGGAAATAATGACAGAGAAGAGACTTTTCACATTTCTGTTACATTCTGAATGTAATAATTTAAGCAACTAAATCGATATCGATACTTACCCGCAGACACTTAACTTTTGTCTGAAATACTTTTCCATCACTACAATGCATTCTTATTTCTTTAAAAAAATCTGAAGCAAATATGGTAACTTATTTTCATATGTTTCATAAATCTAGATGGTAGACTCACAGGTGTCTTTTTCATTATTTTATGAATGAGATATTCAAAAATTAAATATAGAGTCTCTGTAATTTGTGGGTATTGTGGTGCAGTTTGCAATATATATCCATTAGTATATAGGTTTGTCTGTTTGCAAAAAGGCAAAAGAAATATACCCAAATAGTCTCTTTTGTACTTTTGGGCGTGCTATTTGCAAATCATATGCATTGCTATGAAGTGGAGTGACACAATATTGCAGAAATGGTAAGAGCATTAGACTTGAAATCTGACAGACCTAGTATTTGTTTCTCTTTGTAACTTTTTTATTTCGGAGTATAGCTGATTAACAATGTTGTGATATTTTCAGGTGTATGGCAGAGATTTAGTTATATATACATGTATCTATTCTTTCTCAAATTCTTTTCCCACTTAGGTTGTTACATAATATTGAGCAGAGTTCCCTGTGCTATGCAGTAGTTCCTTGTTGGTTATCCATTTTAAGTATAGCAGTGTGTACATGTCAATCCCAAACTCCCTAACTAGCCCTTCCCCTAGCCCTTCCCCTCTGGTAACCATAAATTCTTTCTCTAAGTCTGTGAGTCTGTTTGTTTTGAAAGTAAGTTCACTTGTATCATTTCTTTCTCTCTCTTTTTTTTTGCGGTACGTGGGCCTTTCAGTGTTGTGACCTCTCCCGTTACAGAGCACAGGCTCCGGACATGCAGGCTCAGAGGCCATGGCTCACGGGCCCAGCCGCTCCGCGGCATGTGGGATCTTCCCGGACCAGGGCACGAACCCGTGTCCCCCGCACCGGCAGGCAGACTCTCAATCACTGCGCCACCAGGGAAGCCCTGTATCATTTCTTTTTAGATTCTGCTTCTTTCTCTGACAGACCTAGTATTGAGTTTCAACTCCAATATTTAATAGCTTGGGAAAATAGTTTTAACTTCAAGCCTCAGTAAAATGGAAATAAAGTGACCTACCACATGGGGAAGTTGTAAGAACTAAATATGGTCACATAGGTCAAATGTTCAGCAAAAGTGCTACAGAGTAAACGGTAACTTGGAGCCATCAATGAGTCTATCAATGCCATTATGGAATTTTTTACTTGCTTTTATACATTCTTGGAAGGATACTCTGTTTTTAAAATGTTATTGGTGTGTTTTTTTGGTAAAATGTCAATTGGCAAATGTCAGTATGGGAAATTGATGATAGTTGGGTTAGGGTTTTTTTTTAAAGGGAAAGAACAAAGAATCTGAGGGTAATCATCATCTTCTTGTGACATTTCTGTGACTTTTTTTTTTTTTTTTTTTGGTACACGGGCCTCTCACTGCTGTGGCCTCTCCCGTCGCGGAGCGCAGGCTCCGGACGCGCAGGCTCAGCGGCCACGGCTCACGGGCCCAGCCGCTCTGCGGCATGTGGGATCTTCCTGGACCGGGGCACGAACCAGCGTCCCCTGCATTGGCAGGCAGACTCTCAACCACTGCGCCACTAGGGAAGCCCAACACTTTCTCTTTTTTATCCATTCATGTGTTGCAGATGGAAGAGATAAGTGAGTTCATCAAAATCTTATTCATAGTGTTGTCCTAGAAGAATAGGACTATAGGCCATTGGAAAGGATTTTATTGTCAGGAATGACATCTGTTGGTGGGAATGACAGTAGGAATCTTGGTTAGGTTGTCTCAGACACATGCTTGTGAAGCCCACCACCATATACTGTGGTCCCAAAACTTTCAAAACTTATTTGCTGGTTTATGCTAATCTCCATGTTAAATAGAATAAGCAAAAGAGTTGGAATTCTACTGCTGTCACTCTGTTGACCTGGAAATAAGGTGTGATGTGACAAATTTAGTGTAAACTGTTTTCCACAGGATTGACTCAGAGGGGCAGATGGCTTTGAGAAAGAACTGTCATCCAACCAGTATATTCGCAGTTTAGAAAATCGGCAAAGAGCTGTTAAACAAAGAGGTACATTCTGTTAACAAAGGCCTCTTTCTGTCTTTCAGACACTTAAAGTTGATGCATGTATGTCTGATATTTCTAGTAAATACCTGTTCTTTGTTTTTCTGAGTATAACTGAAATTTTTTTGACGGGACCGTTTGCTCAATTTGTTTCTTTGAAAGTAAGATAATTCTTCGCATTTTAATTCTAGAAATGGAGAGAAGCAATGTAAATGTTGGATGAACAGGAGCTTTGCTTGATTCAGGAACTGATGTCTTCATTTGGGCAATACTCACTGTGCTACAGTAGTTGTAGTCTCATTATAAAATGGACCACAGATGTGGTGAGGTCTAGTGATATGAATATACCAAGATAGAACACCCACGACCTAAGATTTTTCCTTTGTGATACTTTTCCCCAGAACTTCATCCTCTTTAGACTTTGATTTCTGCTTCTGTTAGATGGGGAACAAAGTCATTCTCCCTTAAAAGACAGTTGTCTGGATTAGCAAATCTGTTGGTAAAGTGTTTCTTCCCTCTTTGGGATAAAGTGTTGATAATGACAAAATGCTATTAATCCTTGGTTAGGGTGAGTTCATTAATTCCTTTATGTATATATGCATAAACTGATTAGTCCAAAGAAAAATATGTCTATGGATGCTCCTCTTTGCTCAGAAAAAGGGTTTTCTTACTGCTAACAATTAGTTTGCAGTATAATTTAGGTGCAGTATCTGGGGAAGAAATGTTTTGTATCTATGGTACCTAAAGCATCTGCCAAACACATGATCATTGCCACTAAGATTTTAGAAATAAAACACCAAAATGAAAACAGCAATAGTACTCTGATAGTAATAGTAATAATTTAATAGTAATACAGTTCAAAACATGTCAATGTATTCCTAGGGAAATGGACAGAATGAAGTAAATAGGAGCGGCTTTTCCCTTTTGCTCTCTCATTTGAGTTTTCCTTCTAATGGCTTTAACCTTGACATTCTTTTGAAGAGACATTTTGATGAGACTTTATAGAGTGACAGAGATGGACTGAGGCTGTGGGTCAGACAGACCCGTGAACATTAGGTGAGTCAGTTAGCCTCCTTGCCTCTGTTTCCAAACCTGTGAAATGTTGATTAAAATACCTACCTTGCAGTGGTTTTATAAAGACAAAATGATCATAATATTTGTGAAGCATTAACACAGTGATGGGATATAGAAAGTGCTAAGGAAAAGGTAGCTCTGATGATTATGATGGAAATAATAGTCAATGTGATGACAGAAGAAAATATTCTCATTATTTTTCTGAAGAAATGAGGAAGCCAGCTTAGAATACTCCCACACCTACTTGTTTGCAAAAAGAAATCTAACCTCTCGGTCTTAATTTTTACTTATCCATCTGATGTTAGGAAGTTATTTTACATCGTAAGACTTTCTATGGGGTTCAGTGCATGTAGTCCTGAAATTCAATGTGTAAAAAAATCCTCAATCACATGAATTTCACATGAATAACTCTGAATTGCAAATAACAGAATTTGCAGGATATGAGAGCTATGACTGACAGAAAGGGCATCTGTTTTTTATTTTTTCCAGATCTTGCCTCCCATTCTTGAAGCCAAGAGGGTCAAACACTCCCTCTCCACTGCCTGGCCCCTGGCTTAGCTAAATGGATGTTCCAATCTGGGACCTCAGTCAGGAGCAAGAGACATAAGGAAGAGATTCTTTAGTTTTTAGTTGCACCATATGAGGTGTCCAGTGGCAGAAATGTCCATCAGGGACAGGGTTGATCAGTGACAGCATCCATGGTGCAGGACGAGATGACCAACAAAGGAGGCAGCAGCTGAATCTCCTTACTCTGCCCATGGCTTTTCCTTGCAGTATCTGGTTCCTGCCAAATTTCTGGGCCTGGTTCTCCAATCTCCCTGCAGATACTGAGAGCTACTTAATATACTCGATATATTATATATTATATACTGACAGGATCAGTTTCTCTTATTTGCATGCAACATATTTTTATTTATTTTATTTTATTTTTGCGTGCAACATATTTTAAAATAAACTCAATATGATTCATACATTTAAATAAGTGGTACTTTTTTAAGACAGTGTATTTAAGAAATACTTTTCAATTAGCTTTTTGAGTCCCGTGAGGACATCCGCTCTATTACTTTGTGGTCAGAATTGGCTCTGAATTATTTTGGCCAAATTCAATTTGAAAAAAAGCTAACTAAGGATACTGAATAGAAAGAACATACCACTGGCTCAGATAGGAGTTCCAAATAAGGAATTTTGAAACTGTTTTGGTACTGGCTTCCATGTTGAAATAAGTATAGGACTTTTACTGGTGCCTAGTTTTGAAGGTGACATTTGGTTTGGATGTTTAAATTCGCACACACACACACACACACACACACACACACAAACATACACACACACACACACACACACACACACACTGTGTTTTCCTTCCAAACCAAGAAGAGCATAAAATATTCCTTGATTGGACTCTTAGATGAAATTTCTTGTTCATACCATTTCAAAAGTGATAGAATCAAACATAATGTGCTTCCTGAAAAATAGCTAGAATGTTTTGGAAAAAAGCAATTGTTGTGTTCATATCGAGTTTACGTCCATTTACTTTGGTTAGTACAGTTTTTTTTTTTTTGTCTTAATGAGAACGTAAGATTATTTTTAAACTTTTCAGTGTCTGTCCCATCTTGAACATTCAAGTTGTAAGTTCTCTTTTCAAAACCATCATGTAGCCACTTTAACTTATAACAATATAATAACTTGTAGCTGTAAGGACCAAATAGTTTCTTTTGAAAAGTATAAACTGTCATTACTGTGTGAAGATATATTTCCAATTTATAAGTTCATATATTACTTCATAAAAAGTAATATATACACTTTCTCTCTTACCAAGTTGTCCTTACCACAGAAATTTTCCAGATTGTTGAGGTAGTCTTGAACTGGAATATATGAGACTGCTACAGAGATGGAGCCTGTGTTTATTTCATTACACTCATGCTTTGTTCTGTATCTAATCTTGGTAGATGGAATTATTGACTCTGGTTCTTCTCTTCTTTCTACATCTACACACTTTGCCATGGAACGTTAATGTTTCCCATCCCCACTTCAAGGTGGCCAGTGTACTTTCAGCCTATGGGATGTTAGCAGATAGGGGCTTGACATGTGCTTGCTTGCTCTCTTGAACTTGTGCCACCACCAAGAGAAGAGCTTGCCTGGCTATCCTGCTATCCCAAGAAGAAGATGATAGATTACATGAAGCAGAGCTCCCATAGCTGACCTGCAAATTCAGGAGTGATAAATACATGTTTATTGTTTCATTTCACTGGTCTTTTGAGGTTGGTGGTCATGTGGCAATAGCTAACAATTTCCCATGGGTTTGAGCAGCTTGCAGGAAAGGGTTAAATTAAAAGCTAATGAAATTGGAAAAGTAACGTCTAAAGAACTTTTAGTTTTGAAATCTATGAATTTTATGACTAAGTTAAAGTTTGTCTTATATATCTGATATTCCAGGTGGTTATAATACTGAACATATGGATAGATCATTGATTTTTTATTCTATATATCCCAGGATAAAATGAAAATGTGGAATTAACTAGAATATGGGTGATAGAATTGCATGTGGTACAATAATCTAAGAAATTATTTACTTGAATATTCACACTTTTCAAAAATTATGCTGTGACCAGGAAGTGCAGGGGCATAGAGAAATCCAAAGTGATCATTACATTATTACTTTCAATGCAGAAAACAATTCAGAGGGTTATCTAATGTCCTCAATTTATGCTTCAAGATAAAATAAAAATTCTAAGTTTAAGCTTATTTATTATTTTTTGTTGCTATTAGATCAATTTATTGATCTAATATTCAACTTCTTTAATATTTTCTATTTTTAGAGAAAGCAGCTTGTAAGATTCTTTAAGGGATCAGCTCTTACAAAATGGCCTATAAAAAACCCATTTTGATTGCATTCACATTTTCCCCTTTTACAGTGAGTAAAAACAGCTTTAAACATATTTACTATTTTAACCTATACCTCTGTTATTAAATATTAGTCATATTTACTTAGTAAATAAGCTAATTATTCTTTGGTTATTATAACTTCACTAAAAAGTAGAACTAAGCAGACTTGCTAGAATGTAGGCTCAATGAGGGCAGAGGTATTTTTCACTGATCTATTATTACCCCACACACCTAGAACACTATGGACACAAAGTAGGTGCTCAATGAATATTTGTTGAAAAAATATAATGGGTCTTTCTTGGACTCACACACAGTTTTGTTTCTGAATTCATCCTTTGGAGGGTATTATAAAGCAGTGCTCTGCACTACCTGATGTTTACTGGGACAAAGCACTAGGTTTTACTGATTAGATGACTAAGAATAGCTGAGCAAAAGCCTATTTTCTGCCAGGTTTCTGGGTGCTGCACAGATGACAATGTACTGGAGAGTCACTGTCATCTTTTCTATGAACTTCTAATCCTTTACAGCTCAACAGGTAGGTCCCTTTTAGTGAATGGGGATATCAACTGTTCAGTAGGTTGGTGACACGCTATCACCTAATGTGCTCATTTCCTTTTCCATTGTCCTCTTCAAAATCATAGATAATTTGCTGGAGAGAAGCTTAACTCTTTCCCCAGAGTCTGACTCTATTTCAGAAGAAAAGTGAGTCACTTTGTGGGGGGAAATGTGATGGTTGGCAACTGCCTACCATGGTCCATTGAAGGTTCTTTGTACTCTCGTCTGGTCTCTATTCTAACTGCCTCCACATTATGCATTTTCATCTGCCTACTTAAATCTTGCACAGACGGCAAAGCCTCGTTCAAGTCCCATTTATACGATGAAGCCTACCCTGGCTAGTTTAGCTCTCATTAAAAATAATAACAACAGTAACAGTAGTAAATATTGATTATTTATTATGTACTAGACACTATGCTAAGTACTTTAAGTAAAAAGACTCACATAATCCTCACAACTCATGAAACTGAGTCTTCAGCAGGTAACCTGCCTGAAGTCCTACAGAACTATTGGTTGGAGATTGGCATGGGAACCTAGTATGTCTACACGGGGCTATATGGTAATAACTGGTCACGTTTTCCTTTGGCACAGTGCTGTCCAATAGATCTTTCTATGATGATGGAAATGTTCTATATCTGTGCCAATACAGTGGTCACTAGCTACATGTACCTTTTGTACACTAAAAATGTGACAAGTACAACCAAGGGACTGAATTTTAAATTTTATTTATTTTAATTAATTTAAATTTAAATAGTTACAGTGACTAGTGACTGTGACTACTGTTTTAGACAAGCACAGCTCTAAATACTTATTATTACTGCCTTTTATATAAAGTTAGAGTGCATACTTTTTCTGGATATTGTGTTAGAGTTGAGGATACAAAGATAAAATCAATGCCCCTTTTTCTCCCCAGATAGATCGTAAGGTTTTTTTTCTTGTTTTTTCTTTAGACATTCTTCCTTTAGACATATGTTTTAAGTACATAATGTAGCTTTTATCAAAGTGCAGTGGAGGGATCTCCTCTATCATAGAGATTAGAACTGTTGTTGAGTCAGGATCTTCATAAAAGAGAGAGATCAGGTGAGTTTTGGGCACACTGGAGTCTGAGAACAGCTTGGACACAGTGACTAGGTCAGTGCTGAGAAGGACTGTATTCACCAAGATTTGTTGACTCAGTTATTAAGTATTGAAGACTCCTGCCCAAACTGGAAAAATTGGCAGCTTTGTGTGCACGGCAGGATTACTAGAAGGAAAAAAATGTCAGATAAATATGCTATATATCTTCCAAATGTATATAATTATTATAGTTATTTATTAATCTGTTTACTCATTCAATGAATATTGTTGGGCACCTACAGTGTACTAGGCATTCTTTTAGTTGCTGGGGATAGGATACTCCAGTAACCAGAGTGCCTGGGCTCATGGAGCTTGCATCATGTTGTGAGGCAGGGTGTAGGGATGGTTGTTCAGAGAATGAACAGATAAGCAAGTAAATATATAGTTTGTCTGATGATAATTGCTGTAGAAGAAAATATTGAACAGTAAAGGGATAAGAAGTACTGGGGATGGATGGGGGTTTGGGCAAGTTGGTTCTATATTATACAGGGTAGCCAGACAAGGCCTCATTGTTAACAAGGTCCTGAAGAAGGTGAGGGAGTGTGCTATGCAGATGTGGGGCACAGAACAGGAGAGTTCCAGGCAAGGGAGGGACAAAAGCAAAAGTCTTAAGATGGGAGTGTAGTCAAATATGTTGGGGCACCAGAAGGAGCCCAATGTGGAGGGGGATGCATGAAGTGGGCTGAGGCAGGAAGGGCAATGGAAGCCAAGTAGGAGAAATTGGAGAGGCCTTAAGGGGCCATATTTTGTAAGGACTTTGGTATTTACCCGGAGTTGATTTGAACAGAGAAGTGGCATGATCTAAGAATGGGTTGAGCATCAGTGAAATATCTATTCAAAATGAACTAATATAGTTTTCTAAATTAGAATTCATCAGCTACTTATGTTCTTTGTAGACATTATCTTGTATGCTTATTTGAGTGTTTAATTTTGGTCTTAGGGAAATGTGAATAGCTGTTGCATTGGTTGATGGGTGAAGTATCAAAGGGGCAGAAAGCTTGTGCTATGGATAAGGAAGAGGGAAAACTAAATTGAAGGCCTCAGAAGAGGATGTTCTCCAGGGGGTTGCTCTCTACATGGCACAGGGACTCCCCTTCCAAGTGCCATTCCCTTGGACACAGAGTTCTTTCTCTTAAATAGTTTGTTTAGATTTAACAACTATTTATTTAATATTCAATATTTTCCAGGCCTTGTTCTAAGGGTTTCACAAATATTAACTAATGAATCCTTTTGACAACCATTTGAAGTAGGTTCTATTACTCCAATTTTACAGATGGCAAACTGAGGCACCATTTTTTGGTGGGTGGGCTTGACGAAGTATGTGGGACAATGGTCAATAGAGGTACAACTGTTTCTTGAATGAGAGGCTGAACAATATGGTCTTTATGGTTCTACAATATCATATTTTCTGTGGTAAGAAATATGGCAGAATTATATGATATATTTGCTGGGTGAATTGAGAGCCAAATGATTGGATAAAACAGTGCAGCTGGTATATAAAACGTGCTTGAAGTCCTGACTGGAAAAATTATTTTGAGCCAGAACTGAAACTCTTGTTCTCCTAAAGACCCGTTGTTATTACTACTAATGATTATCTTTTGACCAATGAATTATGTGACAATTCAACTGTTTTGCCAACTCTCTCATTACTTGGTCCTGCTTGCACACCTGTCAAAATCCATGCTCCAAACATAGGATAATTATAAGATTCAAGTGCTGCTCTCTGTCCAAACTCTTTAAGGCACTAAACTAAGAGCTTTGAAAATGCCACCACCTTCTGTGAAGAAAATGTTTCCTAATTGGTGTCTGACTTTTTTGAACAGTATAATTTAAAAAGAGAAGCCACAGAAAGGAAATAATAAAGGTCATGACTAAGGGTCATAATAAAAGTATCTTAAGAAAATAAGATCTCTGAATGTATACAGTACTGAATTTTGTGCCTCAAACAACAAAGGCCTTGGTGAATTCATGCTCTGGGGACATAAAGGAAGCTAGTCTAACATAAAGAAGAAAACTGAAATGCACTACTTTATTGAATTCCTGTGTGTGTGAGGATGTTTGAGGAAGGCTATAGTAGATCTCAGTGGACCAGGATGAGAGGAAAGGACTTCAATAACTTAAGTTTTATTGATAAAATTAAATTTACGACATAATGACTATTTCCTGTTTCTGGCCTGTGGTTGGCGGCTACTGAAATGGCGATACTTAACATTGTCTGGTTTTTTTTTTTTTTTACTCTTTTTACTTCTTTTTTCAGTATGTTTCCTTTCCGTAGCTAAAATGACAATGGCCTTGTTGCTGAAAGTGGGTGATGTACTGAGATCTTTAGTGGAGGCTGCTAATTGTCCCCTGATACCTAATTCTCCTCTTTTTCCTTTCATCAATTAAATTTTCCAAGTTTTAGCTGATCATATGTTTGCCCTGCTGGCATCTACTCTTCTGGCCTACTTTGTGGCTTGATGTGACCATGTGACTCTTTGATGTTTTTTAGAGGAAATGATGTGTGCTACTTTGAGGTCATGCCCTTAAGAGGAAACTGCTTTCCTTCTACTACCCTCCCTTCCTTTCTTCAGATGGAAATATAAATGTGGGAGTGGCGAGCCTGCTTCAGCTTCAAACATGTGAGAAGGACAACACAATAGATATATCAGCCAGAGTTCAGGCCGGGAAACAGAAATCACTCCAGGTATCCGAGCAGAGAAGGACTTAGCACTGTGAATTAAGTGCTTACAAAATAATCAGAAGGGTTGGAGGAGTGGAAGTCAGAGACCCACCACAGGACAATTGGATTTAAGTTCACATCATTGTCCCGAGAGGCAGAGGTCTGAAGCTGCTGTTGTTGCTGTCCCCTCTGCCATCACCTTGGCTGCCCATGCTACTAAGGAGTAGTGTTTAGAAAATGACTTCTGCAGATACTCACATCTCTTGGAAATTGTTTGCGAGCCACCACCGTATCCACTGTTGTAAGATAACCTCTTGTCCGACTTCCACTTTCCAAATCTGTCATGAGTGCATCTTATTGGCACAAATAACATTACCTCTGGAACCCTAGCTGCTAGGGAGTCTGGAAAGTGTGGTTACCTGCCTTCTGGCCATTGGGATAAGGAGGTGAGAATGTACTCCAGATGTCAAAACCAAATCTAAAGCACCAAGAGTCAACGGCAACAAAACAGGAGTCTTGGACCCAGAACCTGTGGAGTACCCAGCCAATCCTGGACCATGTACCAGGAGTTTAAATGAGAGAGAAATAAACTGTTGCCTTTTGTAGTCCATCATTATTTTGGGTTTTCTGTCACTTGTAACTTAACCTAACCTTAAGTAATTCAGATTTTCTCAACAGAAATGGAATGCTGCAAATAACATGGTGTTGGATTAGTGTAAATTGCCAGGTAACAGGAACTCATTGCAGTTTGGAAAGCTGGTGATCTCAATTATGTCATCAAAAACGTTTGGGAACACCATCCCCAAAGGTCTCTTGGAAGGCAGTCCATCTGCCTGCTTTTCTCAAAGCCTTAGGGAAAATAAGAATTCAAATTTCTGTTGTTGTTATTGTTGCTTTCCACAGGTTTTAGAAGTGAGAACTTTACTTAGGATAGAATTGACTAGGGGCAAGCTGAGATAGGGGCAATATTGCTCTGATAAGCTCAACCACCTCTGCCTCTAACTGGGATGCAAACTGAGAGTTTAAGGCCTTGCAGGTTAAAACAGCCGACTACTTCTCTTACCCAAAACAAGGCAGCAACTTTAGCAGGATATTAAAGCAATTTCCAAGCCAACTATGATAGCAAAGCCAGTTTTGATAATTGCAAAGGACCAGTGATGGCTCTGTACTTGTAATTTTCCCCTTTTCCTAATGGGAAATTCTATTTCTACTTCACCATTGGATGCAGTGAGGGGGAAAATAATTTGTATTTTATTTTGTAGCTTCTCAGACTGTGACTTATCATATCCAGACTTAATGTATCATATCACCCAGACACGCTGGACTTTGAGCTAGATGCTGGAATTGGATGGGACTTTGGCACTGGGTTCCTTCAGGAGAGGCAGAGTTTGTTCCACATGTAAGAGGAAAGAATCTATAGGTGGCTAAAGAGGCAGAGTGTGTCAGAGCCTGATGGTTGCCCCATGGTATCTCTTCCTTCTTCCATGGTGCCGCACCTCTAGTTTTTGGCTCAGCACAACCCAACATTGAGTGCATTTCCCAGTTTACCTTGATGTTTTATGGCTTTCTAACTAAGTCTGGTCAATAGTACTTAAGCAGAAATGTAATGAAACCCCTTAAAGACAATGTGTACATACCCTTTGCCTCTTCTCCATCCCTTCCTCTAGCTTGTTCCCTACATGTTGATAATTACTGTCTTGGACCATGAGAACTCAGTTTCTTCCTCATTGATTACCTTTAAAAAAATTGTTTTCTAAAGAATCTAAGAATTGAAAAAACAGCATGAAAAGCTTCAATGATTAGCTTATTGACAACATCGTACAAGATAAACTTTTGCCAAACTCAGAGAGATAGGCACAATTTAGGATTTTCTTTTTTTGTTTTGTTTTTTGTGGTACGTGGGCCTCTCACTGCTGTGGCCTCTCCCGTTGCGGAGCACAGGCTCTGGACGTGCAGGCCCAGCAGCCATGGCTCACGGGCCCAGCCGCTCAGCGGCATGTGAGATCCTCCCGGACCGGGGCACGAACCCGTGTCCCCTGCATCGGCAGGCAGACTCTCAACCACTGTGCCACCAGGGAAGCCCTAGGATTTTCTTTTGAATTCAGAATAGGAGAAACATTTCTTCATGTTGTTCTTCTGTTAGCTTTCATTTTGGTTGATATAAGAATCTTAGTTTTATGTATTATAGAAAAGATCATAAATTTTCACTCAGACACACAACTAGTATTTCATACCTGCTTTGTAAGACATGACTTTTATTCCCTTAGAAGGAAGCAAAATAAATATAGAGGAAGGATTTACTTATAATACAAAATACCTCATTCAAATTTTCAATTAAGAAGGAAAGAATTGCACGTAACTATCTCAACCCCAGCTTATATTCTTTGTTTTTCTCTGGTTTCTCTTTTGCCTTAAGCAATGAAAAGGATTAATTCTGCAGTAGTAATTCAAATAGAATTACTTGCTAAAAATCCTCTGCCAAGATCAGTGAAAGGGGATTAATTTTAAGCTGCCCTAATCAGAATATTTTTAAGTAAAAGCGAATCAAGAAACAACTATTAACACTATAGCCATATCCATTTTGATATCATTTGTAATATCTATTTTCTCTTAGAATTACTTATAAACAATGATCTTTTACCTTTTTTGGCAAAAAGGTTTTGAATGGCAAAATATATCACTGAAGATACCAAATTCCTCAATTTGTATGATAGTATTCTATATCACTAAATGGAATATATCCTTTTTGGGTAAAACCAATGTATGATTATTTCTCAATTCCTTTCATATTTCCATATTTTTTCATTTTGGGGAGAGACCAGGTCTCTGCCTAATGGTTATGATTTTCTTTCTTTCATTTCAGTGCTGACAAAAGTAGCCTAAATCCTCTTGTCAGATTTTGAAGTGGCACTGTGGGCATATAAACCTTATTTTTGGGAATTAAGTATATTCTATCCAAAGAGGAAACCAGAATAGATGGAAAATAAAGACCCTTGGAACAGGGAATCAGCACAGAGATATCTTCAGCATATTTCTGGATTTCCAGAATTTCCAAAGCAAACTCAAAATATCAGGATAATATGATAAAGAAACTACTGTTTCTTCTCTTATTCTTTATGGATTATATCTTGATAGCACTTGATTTAACATCTCTTTTCCAGATTCATTGCCTCTCATACCATAATTGACCCAGGACTGGCATTTTTTTATTGTTTACACTGAAGCAGAAATGGTTCTCATGAATCTATGCCTCTCTGTGGAATCAGATAACTTATTAGGCTCTATGTATGTTTGGGGTTGCAGGGGCAAGAAAGTAGGGCTGTTCTGAAGAAGACTTGTGGTATATTCAGGAAGGTAAATGTCTAGTGTTGGGAGAAATGAATACAGAATTCAGAGTCTGCAAGGTCAGAAGTAGTCATCAAGTTCAACACTGCAAATACAAGGTGAGGTCTTAGTCTCTGGCAGATGCTGCATGTTTTTTACCCTGCTTTATATTATTTCTGGGTGTACCTTAAAAGGACTTTAGAGACTGCAGGCAAATCCTCTTTGGCTAAGACTAGAGTAGAATATACATTAACACAGAGTTCTTCAGGGTAAGCCCTGGCAGCTGATAAAACCAAAGGGGGAAAGGAGAATATTTGGGGTTGGAGCAATTTATCCTTAGAATTCCTGTCTCTTTGCAAATAACATATACTACGTGATTTACCTCATTAATCCCAGAATGAATGATATTCTTTCATACTTTTAGAATTTCCATTTCCCTGTTATGCATTTTAATCATTTTCTATTCATAAGCATAAACACATGAGGCAGAGAGTATGAAAGAAAAATTGTTTCTACTGTATGGACATGATATATCTTTCTTAGACTCTGGCTTTTCACCACCAGCTGAACATTTCTTAAGATAATGATGGCAATGGTAGTCTCTCTCTTAGAGCACCTAGTGTCATGCATTTCCTTTGTTTTATAGCTATTTATAAATTGTTCACCAGAAGCCAAAATTTTTTTGAAAAAACAGTCTCCTGTTCCTTACTTTGGTAGTAGTTAAAGTGGAATAAATACTTTGGGGGAAGTTTTTATATTAAAATAAAATACTGTAGTTTGTCGTAATGATCTCAAGTACCTCAAAATTAACAAGTTAGATTTTAAAATACAATTGAAATTTGATGCACATCTAAATAAAAAAGTAACATTATACCTCACTCAAACTTCTGCTCTTATAGATGAAAAAGAAAATTATGAACTTCAAGGTAATTTAGTTTCAAAACTTGTGATTTATTTGTATCCCCTGAGTAATAACAACCAAAAAAGTGAACTAGGTTCTGTGCCTTCACATTTTTGAAAAAAGTAAGCATACCCACGTATAATACCAGCACCCCAATAAATAGACTTCCAAGTAGGACTCTTCCTCTCCACTATATTAAAGATGTAGGATTTTAAAAACTCGCTCTTCCCTCTAAAGGAGAAACCACTAGGTAAATGCTGCCACAGCTAGTAAAATGCGACTAGCTAGCAGAATCACTGGTCAGTTGGCATTTACCGAGATCTCACTGTGTTTGGAATCCAAAAAAAACCTCATGATCTTTTCCTTAAATCAATTCAGGAGCAGGATATAAAGCAAAATCGTAAAATATTTGTAATGCAATAAATGTTTTCCAGATGTTTTAAAAACTGAAATATTGATTTCATATTAAACCAAACAGCAGAGGGGGTGAAGTTAATCAAGGAAGGTGAGGAAGCTGAGTTTTGGACCAGGTTTAGAAAAATAGAAATATTTTCTCTTTATGAACTCTATATTCGTTTATAGATGGAAGGTCTTACTTGAAAGATCTTAAAAATGTGACTTGAGAAAGTAATTTTGTACATACTACTCTTTCCTTATCTGTTCTACATTTTATTAAATATAAGAAACTGTTCTGTCTTTCCCTTTAAACTCTGAGCTACTTGAAAACAGGGATAATGCCTGGAGCCCCAGCATCCAGCACAATGCCAAGTGGAAAGTGAAAGCTCCACAAATATTTATGAGATTGATTGTTGAGTCAATTCAGTTGTACCCTTATGGTACAAGATAAACTGTTTATGTGGTGTGTGTGTGTGTGTGTGTGTTGTGTGTGTGCGCGCGTGTGCGCGTGTGTGTGTTTGGTGCACCTTTACAACAAGTGGGTACTGCTTGATGTAGGGTTAGAGAATAAAATCCTAGTCCTAAAAACGGCACTTTGGGAATTAAAGGAAACTTGACTCAACCCCTAATTTCTGATTCCCTTCACACATTTCCCAAGTCATTATTCAGCACTGATGGTGCAGTGGCGACAAGAAGGCCTGAGGAATATCCATACCCAAGTTATCATTGGAGAAAGACTTGACCTGTATCGTGCAAGATCCTTAGGAGCGGAAGAGTGGCCAGTGCAGACGGCGAGGCACAGGTGTTCTCTGCTTGGCACTGGCAGTAGCCCATTTCTGACAGGCTGCTGCACTGGGCACGATCTGAGGCTCGCAGGTGGTCTTCAAGGACAGCCT
The DNA here is from genome assembly GCF_026419965.1 of Kogia breviceps. NCBI lineage: Eukaryota > Metazoa > Chordata > Mammalia > Artiodactyla > Physeteridae > Kogia > Kogia breviceps. Next base: position 64,233,891 of record NC_081318.1, on the reverse strand, counting down.
GCACTGCAGCCAACTTGTTCTGCTGAGGTCAGGGAGAGTGCTTGGGCACACAACCAGGGATCTACAGAAGGTAGAAGTGAATTATTAGAGGGCAAGAGTTAGCATTTGGGAATATGATTCCTGACTAGTGATAAAGAAATGATTAATTCTCTTAGGAGAGTTGTGCTGTACTTAATTCTACTTTAAGGTCAGTGGGTACTTTGAATGAATATTAAAGAGAGAAGATTTTATTACTAACACCTTAATATAATGTTTACTTAAAAATTTGGCATATGACTGAATCTCTGCCCCTAGGGATATACAATTTCTGGCATCTCATTACCTACATTTTCTTTGAAGTCCTCATAACAGCTGCCCAGACACAAATTGAGACAGTCATCATGATAAGGACCTTCTGCATCTCTGCTTATGCTGGGCTCTGCAACTTCAGGCTCTTGCAAGACTGTGGGAATTATTAAACTTAGGCCAGACATTCCATCCTAGCCTGGTACAGAAGGACCTTTACTCCAAAGTCCCAATAAGAAAGATGAGGTCAGGTCATTACCTCCATGCCTACTTCACTTTATATCCTTTAATGCCTCCTAATATGCAAGATCACCTTACTGACCTATTCTGCTTTTCAGTCATCTTCAAAATCTGAGAATTGTCCTCTCTTCTTCACTCCAACACACACACACACACACACACACACACACACACACACACACACACACACACACACACACCCCTCGCCAACTGCTTAAACTTTGTTGCTTATAATTTCTGCTTCTTGTAACACAAACTCTACATCTTTAAGCTCTTCAAACAATGGTTTCTCTTCTATACCTCAACACAAATGATGATGATATTCATATTTTCCACACTTTACTATGTCTGAAATAGGAATATATATTAAATTCATGCTGTTTTACAGTTATGATTTGTAATTAAAAAAATTCTTGGTAAGACATAAATTAATGGGTGTCTTAGCCCTGAGAATACCATAGATTAGGTGAAATATGGTAATTCTTCTGAAGAGAATGCACATATCACCTTTTCTTGAGTGGATGCTTTCCACTTTTCTACAAGCCTTACAATGTGCCTTGCCCCCTTGCTAGTGAGTTTGGTTTCTTCTTCGAGATCTACAGAATCTTGTGTAGACCTCTACTATCCTATAAGATCACAGTACATTGTAAGGAGGTACTTATAAATCTGTCTGAAACTTTAGACTGGGTATTAGTTTACATGTTTGGTGTATCTCTTATTGACTTATTTATTCTCTTTTAAATAAAATAAGACTTAGTAAAATTGGGAGAAACAAAAATGCACATTGTGAAAGTCAGTTACTTGAGAAGTGAGATGGCACTAAGTGGAAAAATATTCTTCCTAATAAATATCACCAGCAGTTTTCCTTGTTTCTCTTATGGCTCTTTGTCAACAGAGTTGAGGAGATTTGTATCTGTTATATTTGTGGTTCTGAATGAAAATAAAATTAATCTTTATAATTATAGTAATATCTTTCATATACATTACTACTTGAATTCCAATGGAAGTTTTATAAGAATTTACTTTGCTCCTTTATGGTGGTAAGTCTGACGAATTTACTCTTTTGTTTCTGATTTTTTTTTCTGCTGATTCTTATACTGTCTTAAATTTGCTAAGTCAGTATACGTATATGTTAAGAGGACAATTTAGAAGGTGGAACTATAATCCTTTTGGAAGTCCTATTAAAAATTATTATCATTTCACACCTTTAATTCTCAAGCACTCTTTTTACCTTCTCTAATTCCCTGTGAGGGTTATTGAAACATAAAACTTACTTTAATGAGGATGTTTGTGTAGGGAGTATGAAACAGATTTTTAAATGAATATTAACACAAACTATTATATTTATCAATACAAATGCTATCTTTGGAAAACTCAATACTAACCTGTATATGGAAAGAATTTGAAAAATGTAAGTAATCAATAAAAATACTTCCTTACAAATCAGTGAATATTGTATTTGGATCATGAATTGTTTATTTAGGGTTTGGGCTTTGTTCAAAAAAAAATGTTTTCTGTAAGGAAAAAAGTAAAAAACAGTACTTGTTTTTCAACGATTTGTTTAACTCGATGTATAAGCACATATGCATACATGTTGAACATTGGTTGTATATACATAGCTGAAATGTTTATATGTCAATATTGGGAGGCATAAAACATTTCTCCATAATTGGTTAATTTTCTATGTACCATTAAAAAACCAAAGATCACATCGATATGTCAACAGTTAATATTTTATATTTCTAAAGTATAACATGAACACTAGTGGGTTCTTTTATATGCTTTGCTTTTGCAAGTGATGAAGGTGATGGCTTTTCCCA